>NC_048304.1:56927185-56976275 GCF_013100865.1 Trachemys scripta elegans | reverse complement strand
GGTAGCGCTCGGGCAGCCCGGCTCTTAAACAGAGCCGAAGAGTCGGGGAGGAGCAGAGCCGCCGCGGCTGGAGGCTCTGCTCCTCTTCGGCTCTGTGTAACTTACACAGTGTAAGTTACGTAGAGCCGCCGTGGCTGGAGGCTCTGCTCCTCTTCAGCTCTGTTTAAGAGCCTGGCTGCCCGAGCGCTACCGGCCTCGGGCAGCCCCCGTGCCTCCGGACCCTGCGCCGCCGGAGCCCGGGAGGGGAAGTGCCCGGCTGGGGGCGCAGGGTCCGGAGGCATAGGGGCTGCCCGAAGCCCGAGTGCTACCGGCTTCACGGTTTGCTGGGTAGCCTCTAGACCCTGTGCCCCCGGCTGGGCGCTTCCCCTCCCGGGCTCCAGCTGCGCTGGGGAAGCGCCAGCTGGGGGCGCAGGGTCTGGGGGCTGCCCGGCAAACCCTGAAGCCGGTAGCACTGGGGCAGCCCTTTCCCCCTGGCTGGGAGTGGAAGGGAGGAGGGGGCGGAGTTAGGGTGGGGAAGGGGCGGAGTTGGGGTGGGACTAGGGGGTGGGGAAATGGGCGGGGCCAGGGCCCGTGGAGGGTCCTCTTTTTTTATTTATGAGATATGGTAACCCTAAGCAAATTGGTAGAAACTATAGTGAAGAACAGAATTATCAGACCTGTAGATGAACACAATATGTTGGGGAAGAGTCAATACAGCTTTTGTAAAGGGAAATCAAGTCTCACCAATCTATTAGAATTCTTTCAGTGTGTCCACAAGCATGTGGACAAAGGTGATTCAGTGGCTATAGTGTACCTGGACTTTCAGGAAGCCTTTGGCAAAGTCCCACACCAAATGTTCTTAAGTAAGGAATCATGGGATAACAGGGAAGATCCTCTTGTGGACCAGTAACTGGTTAAAAAATAGGAAGCAAAGGATAGGAATAAATGGTCAGATTTCAGAATGGAGAGAGGTAAATAGTGGTATAAATAGTGGTGTCCCCAGGGGTCTGTACTGGGACCAGTGCTGTTCAACATATTCATAAATGATCTGGAAAAGGGGGTAAACAGTGAGGTAGCAAAGGTTGCAGAGGATACAAAATTATTCAAGATAGTTAAGTCCAAAGCTGACTGAGATCTACAAAGAGATCTCACAAAACTGGGTGACTGGGCAACAAAATGGCTGATGAAATTCAATACTGATAAGTGCAAAATAATGCACATTGGAAAACATAATCCCAACTCTACATATAAAATGATCGGATCTAAATTAGCTGTTACCACTCAAGAAAAGATCTTGGAGTCATTGTGGACAGTTCTCTAAAGACATCAGCTCAATGTGCAGTGGCAGTCAAAAAAGCTAGTAGAATGTTAGGAACCATTAGGAAAGGGATAGATAATAAGACAGAAAATATCGTAAGGCCACTATATAAATCCATGGTATGCCCACACCTTGAATACCACATGTGCAGTTCTGGTCGCCCCATCTCAAAAAAAGATACATTAGAATTGGAAAAAGTATAGAGAAGGGCAACAAAAATGATTAGAGGGATGGAACAGCTTCCATACAAGAAGAGATTAAAAAGACTGGGGTGTTCAGCTTAGAAAAGCGATGGCTGATAGAAGTCTATAAAATCATGACTGGTGTGGAGAAAGTAAATAAGGAATTGTTATTTACTCCTTCTCATAACGCAAGCACCAGGGGTCACCCAATGAAATTAATAGGCAGCAGGTTTAAAATAAACAAATGGAAGTATTTCTTCACATAATGCACAGTCAACCTGTGGAATTTGTTGCCAGGGGATGTTGTGAAGGCCAAAGTATAACTAAGTAAGTTCATGGAAGATAGGTCCATCAATGGCTATTAGCCAAGATGGTCAGGGATGCAACCCCATGCTCTGGGTATCCCTAAACCTCTGACTGCTAGAAACTGGGACTGGTTGACAGGGAATGGATCACTCGATAATTGCTGTTCTGTTCATCCCCTCTGAAGTATCTGGCCCTGGTCACTGTCAGAAGACAGGATACCAGGATAGACAGACAGTTGGTCTGACCCATTATGGTCATTCTCATGTTCTTAGTCCTGCTCTTGGAGTAGGGCCACTAGCATCATTTCGAAGACACCAGCAGTGCAACAGCCTACCTGAATCCAGCGGGGGCTTCCCTCCAAACCCAACCAAGGTGCACAAGCAAGGGGGCCTCCTCTTCCAGACATGACTCCAAGATCATTTATTAAATACTGTTCTTTACAAACCTAGCCATACACTTCCCTTCGTAATGCTGGAGAGCTATCCTCTCCTGCCGCCAGGTAAACACATGTAGAGCCCAGATAGGGCTATCCCTATTCATCCATTATTTGTCCAGACAGAATCCTGCTTTGCCTGTCAGTTATCCTTATTGCTCCTTTTGGGCAGAGGCCTAGTTGCTGATCTGGGACAGGGTGCAGTAGTCACATCTGAACACCAGCAGACAGGGAGTTCGCTCCAGTGTGTACATCTGTGAGAGCTGAAGAAGCAGTAAGGCCCTCGAAGGAAAGCTGGGGCAGAAGAACAGCTCCCTGAATAAGTCCTTCCAGGGAGGACGCAGCTGTAATAGGGCTGGGTTGTAGCCTGCAGTTGGCTTTGTCTGTTTGTTTATATCAAAATCTTATTATGAACAGTGTGCCCCAGACGTCAAGAGTGCGTGACAGATGGTTCACTCTGTCTGCCTCACTTAACCAAGAGCAGGCAACACATCAAAAAGCACATGCCTGCCTGGGGATTTTTCCCAGTGACAAAAATCAAGTTATAACCATCACTGATTCAGGGCTTCCTGTTGAGTAATTATGTACAATAAAGGAACATTCAATGCACAGATTAGTTCTTTCCCATCTGTTTAAGATGTAAGCTCTTTGAAGCAAGGGCTGTCATCTTATTTGTTATAATGTTAGCACTACAGAAGAGTTTCCAGACCTCTCCAAAAGCTCCATTAACCTGGAGTTGTGGGTGAAAGTATTTATCAGATGCTTTTGAAAATCTTGTCACTAAGTGGTTTGGGTGCCAAGACCCCCACGAGGCTGCAAGCAGAGTTCAAATGGTTGCAGCAAAATGGACTTTCTTCGACAAATAGGTCTCACCACCTCCTGCATCTTTGCGCTGAGTTAGAGTTCAGGATCTATCCAACCCCTCTACTACCTGTCCTGCTACATGGGTGTGATGGGGTGTTCCCCACACTGGTCCTGAGAGGGTAAATTAGGCCCAATTAACCTGTAAGCAACACCTGAAGGAGGAGCTAGGGAGCAGGGATTGAATAATCAGACATGAGGCTCAGCTGGCTCAACAGGAGGGGGCGTATAAAGCCAGATAGCTGGAAACAGAAGGAGGCTGCAGGGTGGTAGTCTGCAGTCACTCCCTGGGAGAAGGGAGGTGTGTTGGGACCACAGAAGGTAGTCCACAGTTACACCATGGGAGGAAGGAATTGAGGGGCTGACAAACCCAGAGAGGGGGGAAGCCAGGAAGGTAGGAGAAGGCTCAGGGGAAAAGCAACAAGGAAGGAGTGCAGATCTTGGCTGCTGATTAGAGGGCCCCTGTGCTGGAACCAGGAGTAGATGGCGGGCCTGGGTTTCCAGGGCTGTCAATCCAGCACTTCTTGCCAGTAATAAATTTAAATATTGAGGGTTGGGGTAATGTCATCAACATCATGAAAAATCATAGTCAAATTCTGACTTCCTAACAGCCTTTGAAGGTGGGGTGAGTCTGATCCATAAGGTGGGTTACTTGCAACCCATGAAACAAACTATTGTAGCAAATGCCTTGGGAGATTAGCAATAAGCACTAATGGCACAAACTCAGTATATAGTTGCGTTTCATTGTTGCAAGAGGCCTGAGATGCACAGTGTGGCAGGACTCTTCCAAGTTACGTAACACCACAATAATTGCTGTTTATTTCTACGTAAGCTGCAGCATAGGTACCAGTTTCATGCTTTAAGTATAAACTTACCATGAGGGGGCTGATCAGGAGGGAGAATCCCCACTTCCTACACAGTCAGCTTAGTGCATTTTGGGGTTTTGATAATCCAGTAGGTATAGAAGAGATCTCCAAGTGATCGGTCAAGTCCCAGAGTTCTATTCCTGCCTCTGCCAGTGACCATGAGCTTCGGCAAATCATGTAGCTCAAACTTCTCAAACTTGGGTACCTAAAGCCTGGCACATATTAGGCATCAAGTACAGCATGAATGGCTCTGTTCATTTCCTGTACTCCAAATGAAGCTAAGAATAGTCTGTCTTGTGAGGATGTCAGCATTGAGATCTTTAGTTGCAGGGCACTCTGAGGATTCAGTGTTTCTCTGAAATCTCCTGTTGGCTAATGGACGCCTTCTGAAACACTGTCGGTATTTACTCTTCTGCTCATTCCTTCAGGCTGACTCTGCACACTGCACTTTAACTAACTCAAGATCACCAGCCTTACCTTGCAACATCTTAATGAGAAGCTCTCAGAAGAACTAAAGTTATATAAAGCACTCTCTTTTGGGTTCAGATATATTTCTAATTGTCCTAAAAAAGAGAAGCAGAGTCCAAGATAGCCTCGATGACTGGACTGTGGCTTTTGTGGATGAGATTTAAAAAAAGCAATAGTTGACCCAAATTAAATATTTTAAAATGCAAATCTTTACGGCTGCGAACCACAGCAGCCACAACATTGTAACAGAGCCACAGAAGTACAGTGTAGATCTTATTGCCTGCTGCAACACTTTTTACAGGTGTTCTTCACCATATTTGGTGTTGAGCTCTCCACCGGACAGTGAATTTGGTAGCGTGTCTCTTTGCAGCAGTAGCTGCTTCGTGTCTGTCATGCAGGAAGGACTCTTACTACATCCAGTGTTATGGCTGGATTGTGCCAGCCTCTGACAGCCCAAGCACTGGCCATGGCTGGAGATGGAACGTCAGAAATGACAGATCCATGATGTGTTCTGGCATGACCATTCCTTTGTTCAAGGAGAAGGATGAAGAATCGTGGAGCCATAAAGCAAGAAATTGCCTGAAATGCTACTATAGAGTGAATATTTGGAAGGGGGCAGCCACCAGCAGCAGTGCTTCACCAGAGCCCAACACAAGCATCTCTAACTTAACATGGCCCCAGAGACCCCTCCAGCCCTATGGAAGTTGCAAAGTTCCCCTTGCCCTGCTGGGTCTTAGCATCACCCTTGCTCCCTTCCTGGAGTCTTCATACACTGGCTTCCCCTAATTCCTACATGTTCCCAGTGGGGATTTCACTCCAAATAGACATCCTTATACTCTTTAAAATCCTCAAGAGCTACTGTGGCTCTTAGGAGAGCCCCAGAAACTGGGGGCCAGATGTTGACTTCTGCACTAAGCCTATGATTCTTGCTAAGCTCTGCAGCAGGTTGTTTGGACTTCAGGGAGGCATGAAAGTAGGCAAATCAGGGACAGGAAGGGGCAGAAATCAAAGTATTGAGCTAATGGGAGCAAAGGAACATGGGAACTTAAGCTGGCTGGTGAGCCAGGAACCCTAAGGAGTTCCTAGAGACCATGTAGTGTCTGCTCCTTGCCATTTTCTGGCTCTCACTGCCCTGTGGAGCAACCTGTCTTGCATAGTTCCATTGTTGTATGGAAATACACTGTCTGGGTTCTTAAACTGGCCTTATTAATATGGTATCAGAGTGGCTTCAAAAGTGCATGAAGCGACATGACCAGCATTTGTCATGGGATTCCCTTTTTCTGTCCAAGGGGAAAACTGTGAGTTCTCATGTTAATTTTCTTTGCTGCGTTGTGTTGACCTGCAAGATACACTTCTTTGCCCTGGCCCTGGGAACAGAAAGTGGTGATATCTGAGGCAATTTTGGGGTCCTATGGGAATTTGCTCCATGGGGTAGGAGCTGTGCGGGGTAGCATGCTCCCAAAGCTTGCAAGTAGGTAAAACCCTGAACTCCTACACAGCGTCATTAAGCAGGAGTTGTGATTGGGTGAACATATTAGAAAGAGAAGGATAAACATTCTTTACAAGCAGTGTGGTTATAAATAACAGATATTAGAAACCCAGGAACTTCAGAGTTCTGTATTGTAAGTGATGGGGGTTATATAAAGGTAAAATGTACCGTTAATGCACACAAAGACCATTAATTATACCCCACAGAGGCATCCAGAGAAACAGACTAACACCTTATCCATCTGTTACAAATGGGTTTCTTCCAGCCATGACCACAAACTAAGATCTCCTCTTAGACATACACAGTCCACAGAGGCACTTCATAGATTCCTGACTCACACAAACTAAAAGCAATCCTTGACCACTTCTCACTGATTCAGCGTGCCAACAGCTATATGAGTGTCACAGTGTTAGTGTCTCCTTGTACAAACTTTTTGAACTCAGATAATGAAATTATAGCACATATTTGAAAAGGGAAAAGGCTAGTGTGGTGAGAAAGCGTAAACCTATAATTGGCTTCATCCCTATCCCTGACAAGAAGTGTGCACTGCAGAAAACTATTCTCGATAGTCCACAGACTGGTGTCTTTAAATTTAGGCTGTGCACAGCCATAAACTGCAGATTCTTATGTAAAAAGACAAAGCAAACTGGCCAGTGACAGTCACTGCACCAGTAGAGTGGCTTTTTCCAAATGTAGGCTAGCCGCTGGCAGTGGATTTCTGGAATCTCTTAGGAAAAAAAATTTATTCCAAAATTAGCATGCTTTACAAAGTAGATATGAAGGGAAGATTGCAGCTGGCATCACAACAGGGGCAGCACTAAGGTTGTTTGAGAAACGTTGACTGTGCATCTCCACTTTCAAATAACAGGATTTCCTAAGTTCCTAGGTTTCTAATGACTATTTCATATCTACATTCCTGTAGAGTTTTTCTGGGTAAAATTTTCAAAAGTAACATAGAACCTTAAGTCCCACTGACTTTCTGTGGTGCACCAACACCACCATCCTCATCAAATATACATAGTCTATTGAGGAGCATTGCACCAGCAGAGTGACCATGGTTGATGGTAGAGAGACAAGATAGGTGGGTAATATCTTTTAGTGGCATTGTGTAGTGAAGTTCCCAGATCTGGCTCAATCCTGCAAATCCACAAATCTCTGGGGTGGCCCCACAGGCTCTGCCAGGTAGAATCCAGATGTGCACCACTTCATGCGTCAATGCAGAGTTTGAGAGCATGGCGTGCTGGGGTATTTTGGTCCATCCTGGGGAGTTGGCTGAAGAGCATGCAATGCTGCTTTTGAATATGATGAGCAATTGATTGAAATCCACACCTCTGCGACATTTTGCATAAAGTCAAACCGCCTTATGCTCAGGATTTGGTGCTGACAGCACCTATGGAATGCCTCTAGCCGCTCCAAGTTTGCCAGGTTTCTGACCCATTGTCACGGAATCCACTCTCTGCAGATGGCGCCTCCTCCTGGTCACTCTGGAGATTAGCTGTGGTGATGTCTCTCCCGTCATCCTCTCACCCTGCGGACCCCTCTCAGTCAAGGAACCGCAGCCTCCTCTTCGTGACTCGGCCCTCCAGCCAGGTCGCTAGGTGGTTCCCCCTTGCAGGCCATCTCAAAGTCCCACTGTACAAAATGGCAGTCTTCCCTTCACTGCTCTGACCGTTCCACTCCTCCAGTGGCTTGTAGGGTTCCTCCATCCAGACCAAACATGGCATGGGCAGCAGCAGGGCAAGCTTCCTTCCACGGCACCCATCCAGGCCAGACAGCTGGACTATGGAAACTGAACTTTCAGTCGGGCCAACGCAGGGCCAGTTAGCGCTGGGTGAGATGGCAGCTCATCTAATGGACTGTTTCAGTAAAGTCACCTAGATCTGCATGGTACTTTTGGTTTAACTGACCAGTAGAAAAGTGGGAGTGGAGTTCCTCCTAAATCCCACTCAGATGGGCACACATGGATGGTGGCACAAACAGGAGGGACAGAAGAAGCCTTTAAAGAAACTTTATTGAGGGTGCAGGACAAACCATCCCAACGTGCAGAAAGAATAGCAAATATGGCAGGCAACCAACTTGGCTTAACAGAGAAATCTTTGGTGAGCTTAAACACAAAAAGGAAGCTTACAAGAAGTGAAAACTTGGACAGATGACTAGGGAGGAGTATAAAAATATTGCTTAAGAATGCAGGGGTGTAATCGGGAAGCCAAAGCACAATTGGAGTTGCAACTAGCCAGGGATGAGAACGGTAACAAGAAGGATTTCTACAGGTATGTTAGCAACAAGGTGGTGGTCAAGGAAAGTGTGGGACCCGTACTGAATGGGGGAGGCAACCTAGTGACAGATGATGTGGAAAAAGTACTCAATGCTTTTTTTTGCCTCAATCTTCACAGACAAGGTCAGCTCCCAGACTGTTACACTGGGCAGCACAGTATGGGGAGGAGGTGAGCAGCCCTCAGTGGTGAAAGAACAGGTTAAGGACTATTTAGAAAAGCTGGACATGCACAAGTCCACGGGTCTGGATCTAATGCATTCGAGAGTGCTGAGGGAGTTGGCTGATGAGATTTCAGAGCCATTGGTCATTATCTTTGAAAACTCATGGTGATCGGGGAGGTCCCAGATGATGGAGAAGGGCAAATATAGTGCCCATCTTTAAAAAAGGGAAGGAGAATCCGGGGAACTACAGACTGGTCAGCCTCACCTCAGTCCCTGGAAAAATCATGGAGCAGGTCCTCAAAGAATCCATTTTGAAGCACTTGGAGGAGAAGGTGATCAGGAACAGTCAGCATGGATTCACCAAGGGCAAGTCATGCCTGACCAACCTGATTGCCTTCTATGATGAGATAACTGGCTCTGTGGATATGGGGAAAGTGATGGATGTGATATATCTTGAGTTTAGCAAAGCTTTTGATACAGTCTCCCACATATTTCTCGCTAGCAAGTTAAGAAAGTATTAATTGGATGAATGGACTAAAGTGGATAGAAAGCTGACTAGATCATCAGGCTCAACAGGTAGTGATCAATGGCTTGATGTCTAATTGGCAGCCGGTATCAAGCAGAGTGCTCCAGGGATTGATCCTGGGGCTGGTTTTGTTCAACATCTTCATTAATGATCTGGATGATGGGATGGATTGTACTCTCAGCAATTTTGGGGATGACACTAAGCTGGGGGGAAGAAGTAGAATCAGCTGGAATGGGTTACCTAGGGAGATGGTGGAATCTCCATCCTTAATGGTTTTTAAGACCCCACTTGACAAAGTCCTGGCTGGGATGATTTAGTTGGGATTGGTCCTGATTTGAGCAGGGAGTTAGACTAGATGACCTCCTGAGGTCACTTCCAACCCTAAACTTCTATGATTCTATGACAGAACCATCCCTACGCTGGAGAGCGATGTGGTACAATACAACGACAAGCACCAGACTGACAAGTGACCATAAGAGGAGTGGGTTGTGGGCTGCAGAAATCAGGAGAATGCTTGGAGCTCACGCATGACCCCCAGCCCTAGGGACAGGCTATCAGTGTTTCTCAAATGTGGCCACCAGGGGCTTTTCTTGAGGCCACAGCCTCCTGGGCAGTGACTGGAGGGGGGCGTGCAAAGCAGTGCCTCTCCCCCAAGGCCTCTAGAAGGGCGGGGGGTGGCAGGCTCTGGGTGGCAGGCTCCGGTCGTGGGACTTTGGGATCTTGCCCTGGATCCCAGCCTCGTGGCAGCTGGTACCAGCTCTGGGCTCACATACACCCCATTGTCCCTGGCCCCTGCAGCCTCCTCCAGCCCCAGGTTCCAGAGTCCGTCCCCCAGCCACAGGTCTTCAGGCTCTGGCCTTGGACCCTGGACTCACTGCCCCCGCATTGCCCCTGCCCCCCACTCCTTCCCCAGCCCCCTATCCTTCCCCCCCATCGCTCCTATGTCCCTACTCATCTCTCCATCCAGGACTTAATTTGTCCCCTGGCTTGGCAGGACTGAGTAAGTGAAGTCTGCTGTGAAAACTGATATTTGTACAGTTGTTAATATCACTTTTCACAGCCTCCCAGCTAGCTAGTAAGTCTGCTATGAAAAGTTATATTAACAAACATTACCTTTCACAGCAGCAGACTTACTAACTAGCAAGTCTTTAAAAAAATGCAATCAAATACAAAAGAAACAACAACAAAAGACAAGAATGTGCAAAGCATCTTATTTGTGTTTCTATTCTGTTTAGGTCCAGTAAAGAATAGAGAACTGTACATTATTTTTATTATTGAGTCTTCAAAAAAAACCCTACATAAATAAATTATAATGATTTGGACGTGGATATATGCATATTTATTTGTTTTTCCTAAAGTTAATTAAGTATTTTTTTAAAAATTGTCATAGCGGCCACCAGCCACCAAAAAATTTATTGTGAGAACCCCTGGGCTAGATACTACGGTCTCCATGGATTTTCTTCAAGGGTTACAGCTCCATTTCTCACTCAAGGAGCATCTTTCCTATTTGCAGGGTCACCCCAGTTCTCTAAATGTCAGGCCCCCTTGGGGAGGCAGGCTCAGGCAGCTTGCTTGGCTTGCCATTCTCAGGCCAGTAGGACCTCAAGACACAGCCACAGGAGAGGACGAAGAACCCTCTCTCCCTACTGTAAGGAGCGGGCCAACAGCACTGTGCATTGCCCTCTAGCAACCTCCAGCTAGTGAATGGTCGTTGCTGGAGAGCAATGTCCAACAGCTTCTCTGGCAGGAAGGTCAGTGCAACATAGAATCTTCCTGGGAGCAGCAGCTGCATAACGGGCTTGTGCGCTAGCCATTGGATGATTTTGAAGGAGTCATGGACACAATGTGCTCAGTCACTCTGACCCCATTTGTCACTCATGGCAGCAGCTGAGCACACACCGATCAATGCATCTGTTTGAGTTTTCTGGTTGCAATGTTTATGGCAATTAGCAAGGGGTTTGTTCGTCCCACATATTAACACTGCTAGGCCCATCTGCCCCAGCGTGTTAGAAGGGATCGCTCACTTGAAACAGGGAGGGTAGGAGATAATCCAGCACTGTGGATGTGCATCAAACTGTTTTCTGTAACTCTCCTCCCAGTGGCAAAGAGTAAGTAGAGTTACTGATTAGCTGCTCCATTAGTCTCAGGTTTAAAAAGTTGGTTTTGGATAGTCCTAGACAGACATCCTAAATTAAAGCTGGTTAAGAGCACTCCAACTGAAGGGCTCCATTTTCTACAGAATAGAGAGAACATAAGTCCCTTACATTGCTGCTGTACTCCTTTGCCTTGGCCCAAATATCCACCGGGTGTAGAGAAAGAGATAGCCTCTACGACCCATTCGTTCCTCAGCCTTCTGAACTAAGCCTGCTAACAGCGTGCCAGTTAGGTACCAATGGTGGGTGGGCTGGGGTGGACTTTCTACCAGGAAGTGGAGTGAAGTGTGAAACTCAAGTTTGGCCATTACCGGCCTCTGCATGATTGCAAGTGGTGACCAGTGCCAATGAAAGAGCAGGAACTGCCGCTGCCAGCTGGTGGTCAGTTGAAGCACTGAAGTCTAAGGGTTGAGAGCTTCACTATAACAAATGTTTATGAATAAAACCTGGACTAGATCCTTTCTTTGCGTTTTGTCAAATCTGCTGTGAAAGTGTTCTTAAAAAGAACATGTGCTGGGTCATCATCTGAGACTGCTATAACATGAAATATATGGCAGAATGTGGGTAAAACAGAACAGGAGACATACAATTCTCCCCCAAGTTGTTCAGTCACAAATTTAATTAACACATATTTTTTTAATGAGCATCATCAGCATGGATGCATTCCTCTGGAATGGTGGCCAAAGCATGAAAGGACATACGAATGTTTAGCATATCTGGCATGTAATACCTTGCAACGCCAGCTACAGAAGTGCCATGCGAACACCTGTTCTCACTTTCAGGTGACATTATAAGTAAGAAGCAGGCAGCATTATCCCCCATAAATGTAAACAAACTTGTTTGTCTTGGTGATTGGCTGAACAAGAAGTAGGACTGAGTGGACTTGTAGGTTCTAAAGTTTTACATTGTTTTATTTTTGAATGCAGGTTTTTTTTGTACATAATTCTACATTTGCAAATATTGTAATAAAAAATAATAATATAAAGTGAGCACTGCCCACTTTGTATTCTGTGTTGTAACAGAAATCAATATATTTGAAAATATAGAAAAACATCCAAAAATATTTAATAAATTTCAATCAGTATTCTATTGCTTAACAGTGCGATTAATCGCGATTAATTTTTTTTTTAGTTAATCGCGTGAGTTAACTGTGATTAATTGACAGCCCTAGTAAAAATATAAGCACTTTGAAACTTTGGCAATGTGCTGAGTAGAAACCAATCCATTTGGATAAGCAAGACCAGTTGCTCTGAAGTTTCATTCATAGTTTCACCCACCCAGCAAAAAAGAACCAGGAAGACCATGCACTTCCTCACTATCCTTCCTGCACATGACATGGTTTATGTGGTTTCTGCTACTTTATTTCCCACCCACAACTAAATTGAGCCATTTATAGCACATCAGCCTGTTTCCTGTAATTTAAGTCTGATGAGGCCTTTAGCTCATGGGAAGCTTGTAAACTAGTTTATTCTCCAGGTCTGTGATCATAAGAAGGTAAGCGAACCCAGTACTGAGTAAGACAGATTGTCAGTGCTATTTCATAGCCTGCTAGGATTAAAAGTTTCATAGCCCGTTTTCCCACAGCTTTCAAATGGCACAAATTCATTTCTGGCCCTGGTAGTCCAATATGTGATTCCTTAAAGGCTTTCACTAGTCCCTTAAATGATCAGTGATTCCTGCTGTGGTCCACGACTAAACACAGCACGTCTCAGACCTTGGTACAGTTTAACTTTCAGTTAATTCACTAGCTTTCTGAACCATGGTTCAAGTTCTTTGCCTTCAAGTTTCTGCAGAACTCCTGCCCAATCTGCATCTCTGCTCATTTCCTCCTGCTCACCAACTCCTCTCCAGCCTTCCTCCTAGCCTCCTTGTTGTATTTCTCCCACACTCCTTTTGTCCGTGCAAGACTTCCTTGGAAACACCCAGCAGCCACCCTAACCTACATTCTCTTGGAAGAGTACTTTGTGTGGTGTCTCAGCACAGATCTCCCCAGATACCTGCACTACATCTCAGTTCCACTCCTCCTCCACGCCTGAAGTGTATTGATGGAGAACTTTAATTCATTTTTAAGCAACTTTGGGAAGAGTCCCTATTCCAAGCAAGAAGCCACTAAACCCCTGGCTGCAGTTGACTTTCCCAGATTTTGACCTCTGAGCTTTCACTTGGCTTACTGAAAGTTTTGTGAAATGAGCTAATCAGTAGGTGTTGTGGGGATCAGAGCTTTGAAAGTAACTGGAACACTCCATATCTCCTTTAGTTAATGTTTTGTCAGTACTTAGGAGCCATACCATTCTAACTACACACATCACCTTGCTCCCACCAGCCTCTGCAAGCATGCGTCATTAGCCACAGGCAGCGTTGTTGTAGCCATGTTAGTCCCAGGATATTAGACAGACAAGGTAGGTGAGGTAATATTTTTATTGGACCAATTGCTGTTGGAGAGAGAGACAAGCTTCTGAGTTTACACAGGCCAGAAGAAGAGCTCTGTGTAAGCTCAAAAGCTTCTCTCTCTTCAATATGAGCAGTGCACAGTTTACCATCAGTAAGGCAAAACAAGAGTTTCTCCTTTTCTGACTTTCTACAGAACTAGCAGAGCAGTTAAAGTAGCTCACGGCCTATGATGATACAGGTGGTAGTCTGCAGCACTGTCCAAACGGAATCACATTCTGACAGCTGCACTTGAAGCAATACTGCAATGCCCAAAAACACAACATGAACATGCTGACAGCCCTTCTTACCCTAGCACAATGTTTCTCAACAACCGGTCCATGGACCAGCGCCGGTCCCTGAAATCTCCCGGACACAGGTTAGGAAGGCAGCAAGCCAGTCCCTGGTATCAAAAAGGTAGAGAAAAACTGCCCTAGAGCCGACAGATAGTTTGCTGCCAGTTACTTGTCATTGTGAGGCTCATTATTATATGTGCCAATCAATCCCTCACGAATTCTCAGTTAACAGACAGTTCAAGCTTTCCCTAATTACTCTGCCATGGTTTTAGTTTTTCATTTTATGCTCATGCTGCCATTGCAGTGCTGTGAGCATGTGCAGGTGTGTCAGAGACATGGGTACATTTCTAGTGCACCCATAACTATAGCAATAGCACCTACAGGCCTCAACCAACATCAGAGCCCATTCTTCTAGGGCAAACCGTGAGTCCCTGCCCTTAAAAGCTTTCAATTTGAATAGAAGACAGGGTAGGGAAAGAGACAGAACAGCAGTAAAAAATTGCAGGCCATGGCACAGAATGGTTAAGTAACCTACTCAGGATCATACAGGAAGCATGTTGCAGAGACTGGAGTCAAACCCAGCTCTTCTAAGGCCCAGCCAATGTCTTAACCACAAGGCCACCCTTTCTGCTAGGTAGTGTGGCATCTAGCACTAGGAGGCATGGACTATGTTTCTACCCCATATTTCGCTTGGGAAGATGTCAGTTCTCAAAATGCACTTTAACTCAATTACCTAAGAATTGACTTCACCTAAACCTCATGGCGGATTCTATTGTGACACTGTAGAATCAATTGAAAGGCAGTTCTTCACCATTCCACCCAAAGAGGAACTATGTACTATTGTACACCTGGGGATCTCTTCCCTTTTGAAATAAACATTAGAGCAGCTGGACTCCTGGTAATTCACAGACTTTACATGAGATAAACATTTCTTGCCCTGAAACAAGCACACCTTGGACAGATTTACAATTCGTACTATCAGGCTGACAGGAACCCTGTCTTGAGTCCTTTAGAACTGTTTCCCACCATGCACCCCCAACAGCCCCAAACTCCATCCTGCGAGTTAGAACTCAGTGGAGTAGGGTTTCTGTAACTCTAATGTTAAAATGAACCCAGTAAAGCCAGCGTAGCAGATACTATATTGCTTTGAGAAAACTAGGAGAGACTCCCTGAGGAGAGCTGTATAAATAAAATACTCAATAGTTAAAACTATTTTTTCTTCTGACAAAATATTTAGCATAGGTAGAATAAAGCCAAGTGGTGGTATATGCATTTGAGTTCAAGTAAGACAAATAAAAAAAGTATGGACCATTTTGATTATGCAAAAAAGTCAGTTAAAACATGATCTGCCTTAAAAATCATCATTAAATTGTACTAAAGGCTGCAGGCAAGTATCAGTGATTTCAGTACGTTTGCCTGTCAGATTGAAAGGTAATCTATGGAGCAAGAATTAAGGTTGAACTTGAAAAAGTCAGACTCCTAGTATTTTACCAACAAGAAATGTACTTGTACAGCAGTTGCTACTTTACGGTTATACGCCCCCACAAAGAGTTGTACAAGTTTCCCATTAGATAGTGCAGAATACAGAAAGGAATCCTTTACTTCATCATAGAGGCTAGTCCTGAAAGGTGTCAAGGGCATTTGGCATTTTCCAGCAGGTTCTCGGTACCTTGCAAGATCATTCCCGATTCCCTGTGCCAGCCAGGTATCCAACTAATTAGATAGAGCTAGCATGTCTCCACATGTGTCCTATATGTGCCCAGATGATTACACTAGAGTGCTTGCACGGAGAACGAGAGTTAGGGTAGTGAGACTCCCGCGTTGTATGAGACAAGGCCGTTGGCACACACTTTCAATACTCTGCATGCACTGAGGTTGGTGTCTCTGGGACACAGTTCCAGTGGGTGAGTCCCTTATTTGGAGAACCATAACCTGAATGGTTTCCAGCAAACAGGGGTATTTAAAACCTTCTCCACAAGGTTAAAATCTGTACTTTGCACTTGATTGACTCAAGCATCTTTAACCTTAATTCCACCTTGATTGCTAGTGAGCATTCCCTGGGGTTTTTATAGCTGCTATAATGTGAGACCAAGGAGTGCGGAAGAGGCTGTGGGCTTCCCTCTTCCTCAGGGCTGCAGGAGGGCAGCCTCACTACAGCACACTTCCTATGCTCCTGGTGATGGGAGCCTGTCTCCCAATGACCTTGGGAGGCACATGGGAGTAGGGCTCCACCGGGGTGAGTGGATCCGCCCCAACCCACTCAGCACATCTGCTTCTCCCCATCCCCACATCCCTCTTTGCACCCACAGCCCGCACTTCCCCTTAGCACCCTCGCCCCAAGCCTAGGGTCCTTATGCCCCACTCCCAAGACTTAATGCCTGGCTACTGTCCAAAGTGAGACAACTCCAGGGTGTGAGGAGGAGAAGGCAGATGCCTCAGATGAGGATGTTGGCCTCCTGTTCTCCCTTTGGGTGTCTCCATCTATATGCTGTATGTCCAAGGGGATTAAAAAAGAGCGCTTGCATGGTCCTGCTTTGAGCAGGGGGTTGGACTAGATGATCTTCTGAGGTCTCTTCCAACCCTAATCTTCTATGATTTGACAAGAGGGAGTCCCACTGCTAAGAATCACAGGTTTGTCTGCTACAGAAGCCACCTCTTCCCCCGTCACTTTTCCACTCCCTCAAAATGCTGGGCCAAAGGGTCTGGGGGAAGAATGAGGAGAACTGGGCACTTGGAAGGAAGAAGAGATAAGTAGGAGTAGCTCCTTCCCCTTCCTGTTTGCTTCTGTATATTTGCAGGACAGGAGAAACCCCAGCACGTCTTTGGAGAGCTATTGGTCCCCATACGGGCCTTGTAATTAATATTGTCCCCTTCACCCCCCCATAAACAATCCGCCTCATCAGTCAGGTTGCACCTTGAGATCAATCTCTGCGTAACAGAATCTAGAGGCTCCTGCCTGCCCCCATTCAGAGGTCATTGTTCTCCAGCTCTGACATGCTAATGTAAGATTGCTGGAGCTAATAATCTGTACCTACAGTCCAAAACCCACAGAGATAGTGACTTTGGAAATCAATTTCATCAGCTAAATATTGGTGCTGCACTCAGCCAGGGGAAAGCGCTACACTAAATTCTGTCTCCTGCTTTTCCTTGATGCAGAATGGCAAAACAATTGGTAACGTCTCTAATTTCAGGGTGCAATAATTTAGCTGCCTTTGACCCCATTCATATCAAGTTTAGAAGAACAACTTCTACCTTGGCCCCATATCTAGTCTATCAATTTTGAATCCAAAGTGATTTCTGTGGATTTCAACAGAGGGTTCAAAACTGGGCTTGTATGTGCACTCCACTGTGGCCTGAGCAGTGGTCTGAGGGACGCAGTCTATGACTATGGCTTTAGCTATGGTTATACCTGTGTAAAGATGATTTACTGGTATAGTTACTCTCCTTGCTGTATGGGAACAGTTATACCAGTGTAAGATACCTGTACACTAGTATCACTGTCTACACTAGGAGGTTGTACTGCTTCAATTATAACTTTAACCACTATAATCAAAGAGACAGAACTTTTTAGTGTAGATAAGCCCTACGATCCTATGATGTGCCAGTGACGCTCAACAGCCATGGAGATTACTGGGAGAGAAGGGTGTTTAGCACCTTGTAACACTGGGCCTGAGTTGGCCACCATGTGGCACGGTCCTTGACTTTAGGCCGTAGTCTGACCACAAAAGCCCACAACAGTTTCTATGATTTGGGTCCATAAAAACTTGTTCAGGGCTCTCTCCTATCAAGATCCCCAGAGTCTGGGGAAGTTTAGACCTAGTCAGAACTTTGTGGCTCAGGCCTCTCTAGTTTAGAGTCCATTACCAATTCTGCACTTAAAGAATCTCTAGCTCTTGTGAACTGAAAGGGGGGTTGGTCATTTCAGACTGCTTGGCTCAACATAGTGCCAGAGGCATCAAGGTTGCTATTTTGAACTGCTATGACTATGCTAAATACAACTGCAGTGGATTTGTAGCAAGTGCTGGTGTCTTCTCTATTGTCCAGATTTTCCAATGCTGTTGCACCTATGATTTAAAGGACAGTACTGGACAATATACTGTAGAGCAGGGGTGCCCAACCTACAGCCCACGGGCCATCTCATAAGGCCCCTGGCCTGCTTCAACACAATATACTAACGGCCGATTCATTAACTTTTTGTTGGCATGATTACATCATTTTAGTTTACATAAGTGTGTAAACAGACAACACTGTACACAGAAACAACCTATCTAAATACATACAAAAAAAGCTGAACTTAAAATATAAATCAATACAGGTGACTTTACATCTTATTAAAATATATAGAATCTGTTTGGCCCACACAAGATCGTACTTAGGTTTATGTGGCCCTCCTATGTAATAAGGTTGGGCACCACTGCTGTAGAGGACAATCATACATTGGCTCCTGTAGTGGGGACAAGCTAACCTAGCAGAACAGCCTCCTATTTTTTATGAGCCTAGGTCAGTATCACAGCAGTGAAGAATGGACAGACCTCTGAAGACACGCTAGCTTCCCAAACATTCGACAGCACATCCCATTACACAGGCAACCCTCAAATATTAATCGCTAACAAGCCATCCAAATTCCCAAATGCTTTGCAGCTTGTTGACATGGAACTGGTGGGTGGGGTGGAGGAAAATGGATCTGGAGAGCTCCTGAATTTACAGAGGATTATAGGCCAGGCTTTATTTTTATAATTCAGAAGAATATGTGAACAGCTCCAAAGAGGGATCAGTAATAACATGCACCCTTCCCCTGACCAAAGAGCCATGAATCCCAGCCTGCCACCTTACCTTCTGAAATAGCCTTCTTGACTGTTGCAATGTAGGCATCTGGCTCATCATCATAGGTGAGCTCTTTCCACTGGGCCCAGTCCTTGAAAAACCCTAAAAAGTCATCACAATCCTCCACTCCGCAGAACAGCTTGACCACTTTGTGCGGGGGCCTCAAAGCTTCCTGCAGGCTCCCAAGGACATCAGGGAGGTAAAAGTTCTGCACCAGCTCGGCAGACAGCAACACAATGATGCATCGGCTGCTGCTGAATCGGTCGAACTCCTCCCAGGGAATGGCAGCCCCGTACTCCACTTCGTAGCTCAGAACCCGCTGCTTTCGGACTTGCCGGCACGAGAAGAAGAGGTTCTGAAGGTACTGACACCATTCACTGGCATCCCTGGCGTACACAATCAGCACGTCGCATCCCCCAGGGGCTCCTGTGCAGATGCAAGGTGAAAGCAGAGAGAAGTATTAAGCTCTGCAGCCAGAATCTTACCTCAGTTTTGGAGCAGAGAAGCAAATTCTCGTGTCTTCTAATTTGTGAAACAAGCAGAACCTGATGGAACATTAGGAGAGCAGATGCAGAGAGAATGAACAAGTGGCATTTGCATTCACAGAACAGCTGTAAGGATAGCTAAACTTGTACTTGCATTTCCTGTTCTAAAATCCGAGTAGTAGCTCTTCCATTCTCTCGAGCCACCCTTGCAGGGGAGAGGGGGATTTCCGGCCCTGTTTTGAGTGAGACAAGTCACAGGTGGAAATTTTCAGATTGTGTGGGGGTGAGGAGGAAGAAAGGAGGGGGGAGTTAAAGAGTCTAATGGGAAAAAAAAGTCCCCTTAAGGTGAAAACTGAATTCAAATTGATGACAGGGACTTTGCAGATTTCTAAGTGTGTCCTATAAGTTAAATGCTCAGGAGAAGGAGTCGGCGCTAAATATAGCACACCTAGAAAAAGAAACATCTTTATTTAGACAAGGTGCCTCAAGACTTACGGGAAGCTACCATGGTCTTCATGGGGGTCAGGCGTTTGTTCGCTTCTTAGCGCCATGCAAACTGCCTGGGCGGCATGTGCGTGTGTGTAGCTGAAATGAGTCAGCTCAGTCCCCCAGAGCCTACAGTATGGAGCCACAACAGCAACCCCATAGTTCAAGCTTCAGATCCTCTCCTCTGCAAGCCCAGTTTTGACCTCCTCTCCTTTAACTTCCACGAAGGAAGCTTTTTGCCTGAAGTTTAGTAGATTGTGCTTGGAGAGAAGGAATCAACATAGCAAACACTCAGCCTTCTGGCAGCACCAAAGCATCTGTCAGTATTACAGCCAGAGCCTCCTATTCCAGGAGAGCCCATGCCTCTCCACTGTTTGTTTCATACTCATGCTCTAGAATATAAGCACTTCTGGCTGTGAGGAAAGCCTTGAAGGGTGAGCCAAAGTGAACTGATGCAGTGTTATATCCCCACGTCTAAAGAGATCCTTAAAGTCTGAACTTCCCCATTCACCAAAATGGGGCATTGACTCTAAAACCTGAAGATTACAGTTCAGTTTTCATTGTTAATTTCAGTGCTGTTCATTTTAGCTGGATGTTTCTCCTAATCTGCCTTTCCTATGCTCTCAATCTGCCTCTCAATGTGTCCAAACCCCCCAGTGCACCCAACCCCATCAGAAAAAAATAAAAAAGCTTTTATAAGAGAAATAGGTGTCAATCTCTGGTTTAGTATAGCAAAACTTCTGGTAATCTGGGGACAGTGTAAGCAGGGCCGGCTCCAGGCACCAGCCCTCCAAGCATGTGCTTGGAGCGGCACCTGGAGGGGGACAGCGCTCACCTGGGGAGAGCAGGGCCGCGGCCGGGCTCGCTGCCCTTCCCACGGCGCTCCGGCCAGCGGGGGAAAGCGGGGCCACCCTCCCGCAGTGCTCAGGCCATCCGGGGAGAGTGGGGCCCCGGCTGGGCACTCTGCCCTCCCCCCGGCGCTCTGGCCGGTCAGGGAGAGCAGGGCCGCGGCTGGGCTCTCCACCCTCCTCCCGGCGCTCCAGCCGGTTGGGGAGAGCAGGGCCCCGGCCGGGCTCTCTGCCCTCCCCCCGGCGCTCTGCCCAGTCGGGGAAGCGGGGCCGTGGCTGGGCTCGGCACCCTCTCCTGCTGCGCTCCCCGCCGGGGGGCAAATGGTGGGGGGGCGGCAGGAGGCTTTTTTGCCTGGGGCGGCAAAATAGCCAGAGCCGGCCCTGAGCGTAAGTGTGGATTTATCAAGACAGGTGACTGCACAAGTTAAATGTCCATATTTAATTCATTAATATCCAATCAAAATTAAGCAGCCTCAAAAGATTCCATTGCGCTGCTGAACCCAGGAGCCTTGCAAGAGAAATTAGGTTCAGCTAGCCAAAGTATCCAGGGCCTTCATCGTGGCTTGTGCAGAGGGCTGAATTAAGGCAGACAAGTGCCTGGGTCTGTGGGTCCCAGTCATGCAATGACAGACAAACCATTATTTTTCTTCTAAATTGAAGTTGATTCTAATCCTTATGGCTGAGAAATGAGGCGTGACAGTGTGACCCAAGTGTAACCAATGCAGTGATGGTTTCCTTAGTCGGCAGACAGGCTCTAGCAGTGGCCAAAGCAGCAGCTATTAGACTCCAATAATTAATGGATCATGCCCCAGCTACAATGAAGCCAGAGTTATAAATGAACTACTAGGACAGCTGTATTTCTCTGGGAAGATGCAGATCCCAAAGCCCAGCCCAGAGCATATGAGAGCTGGGGACATTCTTAGTTGATAGGATCTAACTTTGGAACAAACTCCCAGATGAGCAAAACCGGAATCTGACTGTCTTTAGGAAACACTGCAAAACCTTCCTGTGAATTTTAAGTTGTGTGAGCATTTTGAGGCCGCATCAGTGCAAGGACACAAGAGAACAGGGAGCCTCCTTCCTCTAGCACTTTGTGCACAAGATGCAGCCATAATTTGATAGCCAGTACATCCAGGCTACTAGCTCTATTAGTACCATTTACCTCTACAGAGGGGGCATAGCCAGAGCCCTGTGACTACTACACTGTGGTGAGCAGCTATGCAGGGAGGCACATGACACCTGTTGGTGAGTACATGTCAACTGTGCCCTCCACAGCCATAATTCTCCTAGTCAGCCTCTCTTTCCCCCTAACAGACCTGTGGTAGGGTAACGAATGTATGGATTCCACAAGCGCTCCACCTCTGAACCAAGGCTGCAAAACGTTAGCTTGTTTAGAGTCAGTGGGATGGAGTGTTGAACATGTGAGTGTTGGTCCACAGGGAAACAGAACCAAGGAAATCCCCTCGTTATAATCAAATGCTTTAGCACTCTGTTTATACAGATATTCTTAAGTCTGAGAGTCAGGAGTTTTGACTATTTTAAAGAAAACTAAACCTCAAGCATAAGTCTAGAAATAGTCAGTTAAGACGTCAGCAGCAACCATGCCTACTCTTTACTCACTTCCCCTTCTTGCCAGTGGGAGAACACAGAACTTACTACACTGGATCCGACCTGTGTCGGTTTGGCCCAGTACTTGATTCTGAAGCATCAAGCACATAAGAACATAAGAACAGCCACACTGGGTCAGACCAAATGTCCATCTAGCCCAGTATCCTGTCTTCTGACAGTGCCCCAGAGGGAATGAACAGAACAGGTAAACATCAAGTGATCCATTCCTTGTCGCTCATTCCCAGCTTCTGGCAAACAGAGGTTAGGGATACCATCCCTGCCCATCCTAGCTAATAGCCATTGAAAAGCACCAGCCAGTGCCAGAGAGAAGTGCAAGGAATGGGAAGTTATGGCATAACCTGATCATAAGGTCAGTGTCTCCCTAACACGCCCAACATCTGTTAAAGTAAACGCTCAAGGAATATAAACCCTCATGCTTCCAGGCACACGGCAACAATTATCAGCTGTGCCTGAATAAGGAAATCCACAGTTACAGATCTACCTCTTTTCTCCTAGTAAGCTCCTATCCTCAGTTATATGTGTTGGCAGTGAGCTCCACAGGTTAGTTTGCATGATGTAAAAAGAGAGTAGACAGTAAATATTTTTAATTCTCATTTTGCACAAACTCATTTCCTTACCTTAGATTATGATAAAATTAAAGAACTTTGAAGTCTTGTTTATGCTTCTGGTACTGTTTAATTTCTGCATTGCTCAACTTAGAGAACGAAAGGCTGTTTTCTTTTACTTTATAACAAGACACTCTGATGGCTCCAACCCATGTTCAGCAGCACTGCTATCACTGCAGGAGCATATTAGTTTTCTAAGATTATTTTCATTTCATTGAAAGATGTCCACATGTCAAAGGTTGCTTTGCACCAAATTTGAGCTGAAGTTACCCCCTTTAATGTCTACCCTGTAAAACAAACTGCATTGCAACATCATTCCATTTTGCATGATAAGATTATAAATTAGCCTGAAAGCTCCTACTGAGATTGGAGACCCATTGTATTAGGCACTGTTCAGAGGCAGAATATGTCTACACTGCAAATGAAGGTGTGATTGAAACGTGCATACGCATACCCCCACTAGCTTTAATCTAGCTGGCACGGATAAGAGTGGTAGTGAGGACGTGGCAGCACGGGCGAACTGCTTCTGTTCAAGCCGACCGGGGACTCTAGGTACGTATACAGTGTCCGCACCAGGGTCTGTGCTGCCGCGTCTTAATTGCTATTGTTACCCGTGCTGGCTAGATCAAAGCTGGCATGGGTATGCCGACCCCTGCTCCAATCACACCTTCGTTTGGAGTCTAGACATAGAGTCACTGCCTCAAGGAGCTCAGTCTAAACAAAGGCTAGGAGAGGGTACTCCTCAAATTCACCCATGCTATAAGTTGACTAATTTCAGTGGAGCTAGAGCAATGGCTGCATTTGGCCCATCATATGTACTATCAGTCGATGACGTGCTCTGGGATCTGTCTGGATGGAAAGCATAAATAAAACCATTATATTTTCCAGGGAATCAAATACTGGTATTTGATAGAGGATCCAATTTTCCTCCTGTTGAAGAGAATAGCCAGTGACTTCAAGTGAAGTCACAGCATATATTATATAAAGACTACATTAATATGAATAGGTCCGAATCCTTCAGAGTGAGAGCATTTCCAAGAGATGCTGACTACCCTCATCTCCCAGTGAGTCAATGGGAATTAAAGTGCTCAGCACCTCCCAGGCCTATTGGGTTTAAGTTATACAGGAATCCTTCATGCATGCAAGTTATACAGGAATCCTAAGCATGCATTCTCTAGCTGAACTGTGTAACAAAGCAACAACCTAATCGCCTCAATAATTATTAACTAACATGTTATCAAAGGCTCTCAGGTTTACTGCACCCGGAAACCAGCACTTTATTTAAAGTGTCACAAGCAAAATAAGGGGAAATAGCTGAAAAAATAACCAGATAAAAACCTTGTGAGCAAGATCATCTCTCAGTGATAAGAACACAAGATTTGCATTAGATAGTGTGTGACCCTAATGCAGTTCTGCTTGCCACTTCGAACAAGATTTTGTTTAATGAAGAGAAAGTAATTTTTGGTATCTGCCTGCCTGTCCCTTGAGACTTCAGTCTGAATTATTTTTACATCACAAGGAGACATGCATCAGTGAAACGCTAAAGTTGCTTCACACCATTGAGATGGCACGTTTTTTCCCCTTTTAGAGAAAGAGAAAAAGCGCAAACACGTAATTTCCCCTGCAAATGCAATAAGGGGAACTTGCACATTCAGTGCCAGCAATGAAGGCTTACACAACAAAGACCAGATCCTGTTCCCATTGGAGTCAAAGGCCCTAAGCCAATGACATTAAATTTTAGCCATGGACTTCTTATCGAGAGAGAGATCAGTTTTCTTCTACCAAAGCCTATGATAGGTTATAGGCTACCTTGAGCTGTTTGGTGCAGAGGATCATGACAGACAAGGCAGCCACGTGGATGAGAGTAGAGTGGCATATAATGGGCACTGAAAGCTTATCAAGAAACCATAGAAGACCCTGCCATGTGGCTGGGCACTGTGGGAGACAAAGCAAGGGGATGGATGTGTTGCCTGGGTGATTTTCCACTTTGAAGTATGCCCAGACGTTAGGAGTGTTGAGTCAGCACTATGTACCTCTCCTCTCCCCACCGGCCATATTCAGAGTGGGATGTAGCAGGGTGAATATTGCTTCTGCTAGCAAAAATTGCATAGCCCAAGACATCAGCCTGAGGGAAGCAGGCTACCATGGAGGAGCCCAGGGAGCTTTGTGAAGGCCTGGGCCATCTATGAGTGTTGCAAGATAGATCCTGAGGACCCCCCTATGGGTTATGGGGTGGAACCCTCCTGCCCAATTCCACAGGGAAGAACAGGGTGTGCCCCCAACACACTACACTCCCCCATGTAATGCTGTGGAGGAAACAAACACTGCACCACAGGTACCATTCCATCTTACCCATATCAATATGAATTAACTAATTCTGGGTGATACACATGAACCCCGCGTAGGCCTAGGGTATGTCTACACTGCAGTCAGAGGCAGGATAGGCATGCTCACACAGCACTAGCTTTAATCTAGGTAGCACAGCTAAAATAGCAGGTCTGGCAGAACAGGCTTCAGAGCAACCTGTAGAAGCTTGCCTGGAACCCTGGGTAAGTACTCACATTGCTAGCCCCTGCTGGGGTCCATACTGCCATGTCTGTGTGCAATTTTTAGCAATGCTAGCAAGATTAAAGCTAGTACAGGTCTGCCTACCTGCACTGCAACCTGTAACTTCAGCATAGTTATAGCCTAAGGGTAGGTCTTCACTGCAGGTTCTCTACACTCAATTGTAACCACAGACCCAGGCTTGTGGACTTGATGTTTCACACTGAATGTAAACCTGGGCTTACAATTGCCGGGCTTGAGCCTCACAGCCATGCTAACGCATCCATGCTGCATTACATGGATGTTTCAGGGCTGTGGCTTGAGCTGCATCCACACTACAAAATAACAGGATTTGCACATGCGTCTGAGCAGGACTCGGGCTCTGACCCACCCCCTAGCAGGGTCCTTGGACCCGGGTCCTGAGTGCCAGCCGACCCGAGTCAGACTGATTTGTATGTGGATGAAAAGGGAGCTTGGGCTCAAACCTGAGTAAGAGTCTGGGCTTAGTGTGCAGTGTAGACATGCTCGAAAAGGCCGGGGAAAAGGAGGCAGGATTACAGTGACCTAGCTAATAACCTGCACTTATCTTGCTGTGCAAACTTTTTGGAAGTGAAGACGTAGCCTGAGAAAGAGTTACAGTTAGGTTTCTTCCCCAAGGCAATATCCAATAGGTGCTGTTCCCAGCGGTGCCCCACATGAATTGCATCTTCCATTCCTTCCCTTTGGATAGCATTAACTGTGGCATGCAATGAGACTGCTTAACATAAGCATGGCTATACTGGGTCAGACCAATGGTCTATCTAGCCTCATGGCACATGCCAGATGCTTCCGAGAGCATGAACAGAACAAGGCAATTTCAATCCTTCCCCTGTCACCCAGTCCCGGCTTCTGGCAGTCAGAGTATTAGGGGCACCCAGAGCATGGGGTTGCATCCCTGACCGTGTTGGCTAACAGCCACTGATGGACCCATCCTCCGTGAATTTATCTCATTCTTTCTTGAACCCAGTTATAGTTTTGGCCTTCACAGCATCCCAGGTGGCGAGTCCCACAGTCAATCCACAGCGGTCAGGGGGCAACTAGACAACAGGCAAGAGCTGAGTGCTAGCCAGTGGACCTTTTGGGTGCAGAGATGGCATTCACTCACCCTGCATGACCTAACCCATGGCCTCGGACTCCAACAGCATTGCCAGCTGGGTCCTGTGGCCAGGGGGCCCACTTTGAAGAGCACTGGTGGCCAAGCGGGGAAGAGCCATAGGATGAAGCAGCCACTGGCACTGGCTTGCAAGCAGCAGTTCCCTGGGGCACAGAGGCTGGCCGGAAGGCAGCAGGTGCAGCGGCCAGTCTGGGCGCAGCCAGCTATTCTCTCGAGACTGGGATGTCCAGCGCTCACACAAGGGTCTCATCGCGGGGAACCTACACAGCCATCGCCCCCCGCTTTCCCGCTAGCGGGCACGTGGGGGGCGGCGGTCTTAGAAAACCTGGGCAGTGACAGGCGGCTCCCTCTGCGGGGGGCAGGGGAGGCCGCGGACGCTGGGGGGCGAGAGGCGAGCGCGCCCGGGGAGGGACCCCGGCATGGTCCGGGCTGGGGGCGCAGCGCCCGGTGGGGCTCTCCTGGGATCCGAGCCGCAGGGGTGGCCGTGCGGGGAACCTACCTGAGCTGGCCATGATCCGGGGGTTGGGCGCCTTCACATCCCCGGCAGCGGCTCCTGGCCCGGGCGCTGGGGAGCTGCCGCCGCGGGATACTGGCTGTAGCCGGCAGCCGAGTGGGAATTTCCTCCTCTGGCCACTTCCGCCGCGAGGCAGCGCCGGGGGCTGCCGCCCTCCCCTCGCTGCGCCCGCCCCGCCTTGCCCGAGGCCGGCTGCAGCCGCGGTCCCCTCCGGGGTAGAACCGCCTGGGCGCCGGCTCCTTCCCTGCGAGCGCGGCCGCTGAGCTCTGCGCCTACACTGCAGAGCGCCACTACCGGCTCCTTTGCCGGCCCACCCCGCCAGCCCCCTAACGCTCCCACCCCCAGCCAGCCACGCTCCACTCGCTGCCTCAGTGCCCCGCTCCCAGCCCCGTCCGGCCCCCTGCGCACTCCCTTCCTCACTTCCCCAAAGTGGGCAGATCCCAGCCTTTACCATCAGC
Source organism: Trachemys scripta elegans (assembly GCF_013100865.1). Lineage (NCBI taxonomy): Eukaryota > Metazoa > Chordata > Testudines > Emydidae > Trachemys > Trachemys scripta. The sequence continues at coordinate 56,948,989 of NC_048304.1, read as the reverse complement.
GATGTTCCTCAGACCTTGTCTGTACAGTGAGGGGAACCAAGGGGACACAGCTGGTTTAAATTCCCACCCTAGGTGGTGCAGTTCTCATCTTTGTGGGCACTTATTTCACACAGGGGGCCCTCTTCCGAAAACGGGTGCCCACGCATACTTGAAACGAAACAGCCTAAACCTAAAGCAAGATGCATCCCTTTAATTAAAGGTGGCACTTTAAGCCAGTTTAGTTAAACCAGCACATGCCCCTGTTCAGATCCTCTTGTTCTGGGTTAAGAGTGGCTTATTCTGCTTTTGTTTGGATTAATCTCTATTTCACTTTGACCAAGGCTATATCTACCATACATCTCTGCGAGCATAGCCCTACCATGTAGGCACAAATACACCAACAGAAGAGGGAATCCAGTGGGTCTAGGAACACCACCTCCCAGAACAGTGTGAGCTATGGCAACCAGCAGAACCCTCTTATGCCAGCCTAGCTGCATTACACTGGGGGTTTTGTCAGCTAGGTCACAGAGGGGAGTGGATTTGGGTTTGATTTTTTTCAACCCTCTGACCAACAAGTTTTAAGTGTAGGTAGGGCCTTAATTTAAGTCAATGAGGGGTCCGTTCAAACAAAACCAATATAAGCCACTCTTCGCCCAAAATAAGAGGGTTCATACAGCGGTCTGCACTGGTTTAACTAAGCTGGTTTAAATCACCCCTTTATTTTTAACTAGTAAGACTTAGGTAGACAAACCCCAGTACTCATCCCTTTCCTTGTGATGCTGTGCCTGGAAGAGTAGCAGTGGCATTGCATGTGTACAGAAAGTTTTGCTTTGGATTTTATTTCCAATGGAAACACTGATTCCCCCATCTGACCAGATTCTCAGAGCATAGGTGCTGGAACTAGTGGTGCAAGGGGTGCTGCACCCCCTGGCTTGAAATGGTTTCCATTATATCCAAGGTTTACAGTTTGCTTTAATGGTTCTCAGCACCCCCACTATACAAATTGTTCCAGCGCCCTGTATCAGAGTGACCTCTGTCATGAGGATAAGGAGGGATAGGGTCACAGGTGTGGATGGGAAGGTTTTGGCAGCTGAAAGGAAGGTGGGAATATAAATAGGGCGCACGTTTCTCTGCAAATAAGGAGAGTTCTCGCTCACCGGCCTACAGGTTTGCCTCAGGAGAGGATGAATGCCTTGAATATTCAGGCTCACTATGGCTGTATGAGGAAAGTAAGGGTAAGAAGTCAGCAAGCAGCAGGCCTGCTTGTGAGGATAGAGGGGAATTTGTCCTTCAGATGCCGGTGCACTTGGCCTGTCTACCAATGTCATCATTTCAGCCAGCAGAAGTTTACGAAGAGCAGTGACCCCAAGACAAGGCCGGAAAGAACAGGACAGCCACATCAGACCCGTGATTAACAGTAAACAGCTCAAAGCCACTGCACACACTCATTCACACTAGGCCTGAATTTGACTTAGTATCTGCCTAAATGGCCCCATGTCTTTTAAACAGACACAAGACTCTCCTTCCCTTCCAGTCCTAAACTCTTGTGCAGTACTGCACCATCTGTCCCATTTCAGCTCCACAGTGGCTGCATTTCAGAAGCAGATTTAGAAGCTGACAGAAGTCACTTCCAGTTTGTAAAGCCCCTTAGGATGAAAGACATCTAGCCCTCGAGGGTAGAACTATACTAGGGAGGGATTATGCTAGCAATTAATTAGGTGCCCAATGTTATATGTTTTTGTTCCAAATGAATAATCCTGGCTCAAGGAAGAGCAAATAGTGAGCAGTTTGTACATGAACACTACGACATTCACTCCCCTACCCTCGCACAATTCACAGCTAAATTCTTGAGTACGCATTTGCTCACCTCATATTCTGCATGGGAACCACAGACCTCTATGCCCTTCAGTCCCGTGCAGTGCACCATTTTCCTTTCTAGCGGTAAGAGCTCCCTCGTGTGTTGACAGGTGGTAGTTCATTAACAGAACTGGCCGCTCATTTAAGCCACCAAACATTCACTCTCCTCACCTTTCTTTTCTGGACACTAAACATCTAACCCTGTTCTTCATGGGCAATCAGGGGAATCAGGAAGTGCATGGAATTAGCAATTCCTACGTGTCTGCTTGCCCAGGAGATGTTTGGCTCTAGGAGAAGAAGTTCAGCAAGCAGGGAAAGCAAACTTTGCCCCACAACTAGAGAGTTAAAGAGGACCCATCCCAAGATCTTAGTCACCTGCTCCAGAAGGAATTCTTGGACTCCTGCATTCCTATTGCCACCGTCCTCCCATTAACTGTCGGTTATTACCCTTTGCATAAAGTACATCTGCCTCAGTTCCACCATTTCCTCACTTATAAATTACTTGACCCAAATCTGCCTCCTTACTCACTTGTCTCCATGTAGAATCAGTCAGTCCCACGCTAGAAGACCCCTTGGAAACACAACTGCTTTAATGTTGCTCAGTCTTGACTAACTCTGGCCACTCCTGATCTTCCCCTTTTAAGAAGGGGAGGCCTTTCCTCCTCTGTGATTTGCATGCACTGCAACCAAAAGCCAATTGGAAAGGAAAGGAATGTGACCTGGGCATGTGTGGAATCCAAGTGAGCTAAAGGCCATGAAAGTGGAATTAAAGAAGGTCCATTGAATCCTACTCACCAGCTGATGGTGTTTAGTAAGCTGGTATTCCCCTCTCATTCTGGGGAAGTGCATCACAGTTATTGCCTCCATCTCCATACTGCCTTAACTCAGTACTCTAAGCTGGTGCTAACCATAATGCTGGATTATGATCTCTCTTCCTCCCACCTCTGCAAGACTGCTTTCTGTCATTAGTGTCAGCACTCTGTCAGTTCCCTCTTGCCTTTCGCCACTGCTTTCTCTATAGCCCAGCTCTCCAATCCCTAGTATGTAGAATCCTGCCAGCCACCTTATTGCATATAAAGAGAGGTGATCCCATGACACTCAAATTTCAGTATTCCAGGATCCTGAGTCAAGATTCCCTCCTCCTTTTTTAAAAATGCTCAGATTTGTTGCAAGCCAGCCTCAGAAGTTCTATTCCACTCATCTCACACTGACCTCTCTCCCTTCTCATAATCCTGCTGCTGCTAAGAAAGGTCTCTCCTGGTATCTGCATTTTGATCAACAGCTCTTTTCCAGTCTGAGAAGGAGTCATTCCTTCTCCCTTGCCTATGCCTCCTTTTCTTTGGGTCTTTCTTGAACTCCATCAATGACACTGAGCAATAGTTTGGCCTGAGATACTAAAATAAAGTCTCATTGAAAGCCATTGACTCTGTCACTTCAGAGATGTTAAAGGCTCCACAGAGTCAATCAGTACCATTTACTAACACTGATGTTAACCTCATGGGTAGAAGGGATATGAGTAGAGTTGGTCAAAGTTTCCAATGGAATAATCCTGTTGGAAAATGCAGTTTTGTCTAAACTGAAATATTTCAAGGGAATGAGTCAGTTGACAAGAGTTGACTGGAAAATAGCAACAAGTCATCTTTGTTGTATTAAAATATTGGATATTATATTTAACATTTTATATTATGCATTGGCATTACTGAAGCAAAGCATTTTTACCCTATCAAACCATCTGATAGTCCTAAACTGAATTTTTTTTGGAATTTGTTCCCTGGGATATTTCAGCTTTTCGTTTCAATTTGGAACAAAAAATAAAAAATGTTGGAATCTTTTATGGAACAGAAATTCTCTTTTCCTACCAACTCTAGTTACAGGTTCCCCCAATGGCCAAGAAACTGGTACTAGAAAAAAAGAGGACTTGCACATGTGCTGTGTAATATGGACACACCAGTAATATCTAAGCAGAGTTAAGGTTGCAACTAAGGTTCTAATGAAAGGTAAATTTACCACCCCACTCTCCAGCAACATATTTAACTTTAATGTGGAAGATTAACTCCTAGTGGCAAGTAGTTTTGCTCTGGAAACAGAGCAAGTAGTGTCCGATAAAGAATTCAATGACTTGAAATTGGTAAGCATCTAACATTTTCCCATGTGGGATAGATTAAATCTTTACTTTGAGTCACAAGCTTCCACAATGACCTTGCATACAGGATAGTCCAAGATGAATGAGCAGCAGTGAAGTACTTTGGGTTGACATTTAGAAGCTAGGATTCAGAGTTAACTTACTATTAAGACCAAGTAGCAGTTTACACCTCAGCCGTTATTTTGGACTGTCCTTCTACAGACTCAGGAGACAGGACTGCATTACGGTTGCATTCAGAAGAGTTTCTTTGCTGAACATCATCAAGGTTCTTTCTTTGTTGCCTTTCTGCAGAACAGGAATAGATGTCCAGGGCCTTGCAGGTCAGCTTTCTAGCGAAGGAGAAGTTATTGATGTGGAGTATGAGTATATTCTACATGTAATTTGTTTATTTTCACATACACTTGTCCTAGAACAGAGGTTGTCAAACAGCATGCAGGCAAAGTCCTCACCCAGAAATCCTAGCCCAACACTAGTGCCTGGTTTCCAAGGAATAACTGTGCCACAGGCAGAGAGGAAAGTCTCCTGCTGCTCTCCCCAGGAATTTGCAGAGCCAAAAACCATACCACGCAGCATGTCTTCCCAAGACTGACCATTTGCTTTCACACTAAGAAAGGACTCGGGAGAACACCATTACCTGACAATGCCTACTATAACAGTATAGAAGAAAGAAAATAAGCATAAAGGGAACCAGAGCCCTGTTAAACCCAATCCTGTGATGCCAAGTGTTGGGCCCAGCCTTCCCAAAGACATTCTCTCCTCCAGCTCCCAAGTGACTACTCTAACAGCCTCTCTCCTGAGCACTTGTGCAAGGGAAGGTGGGAGGCTGAGCTCAAGTCAACCTCTTGTTCAATGAGAACAGCTGGGACTTGTCTATATGCAGAGTTGCACCAGTTTAACTTCAGGTGTTATTTTAAAACAGATGTGGTTTAGTTGGTGCAAAAGGCTACATGGACTGGACACCTGTTGTGGTTTAGCTTAAACCTGCTCTGAATCATTTCAAGCTAAACCAAAGTAAGTGTCCACACAGGGTCTTAACTCAAATGGGTCAAGTTTGTCTCTGTAGACAAAGCCATAGGGTATGTCTACACTGCAATTAAAAACTCGCGGTTGGCCCATGGCAGCTGACTCGGGCTCATGGGGCTTGGGCTAAAGGGCTGTTTAATTGTGGTGTAGACATTCGGACTTGGGCTGGAGCCTGGGCTGTAGGACCCTGCAAGATGAGCCTGAATGTCTACCCTGCAATTAACAGCCCCTTAGCCCGAGCCCCATGAGCCTGAGTCACCTTGTCATGGGTGTCTAACTGCAGTGTAGACATATTCTTAGTGACCCTGCCAGGGAATTTAACTTCTGCTCCTATTCCACCCCTACACTGGAAGCCAAATTAGATGATTTACATTAAAAGCCAGGAAATGCTGAAGCCAAGGAAATCTGAGGGACTTTCCAAGTTACTTTAATCTGGTGTTTGTGCAGTGGTGGGGAGGACAGAAACTTACTTTTTTTACTGTTGAAGCACTGGATCATCTCCTACAGCATCTCTCAGATTCCCTGCACCACCCGTGTCCTCCTGCACACTGTGCCGATGGCAACTTTCTATTGGATTCAATGTTAGTGATATATAAAACCATTTAAAAACTTTATATCCTACCCTCTGCTGCATCAGTAGATTGTAGAAGACCTTTATGACATTTCCCACCACCACCACCATCACCCTGCCTCTCATGCAGAAGGGCAAGAGCCCTGTTCTCAATGTAGATGCATTGGGTTGGGGAGAAGACCAGCTACACTTACAGCTGGGGCAGCAATGGGACCTGCTACTCTGGCAGAGGTGGGGGTGCACACTGCTTTCAGAGGGAAGAATTGAAGGCACCTTACACCAAATGTTCCTGGTCTCCCCTCCATGAGCAAGATGTCTCTGGTGCCACTACGTAGCATCATTGCTCCTCTACCACAATGGAGAGTCAGTAATACAATGCAGCAATTCAAGATTTTGGTATTAATCTGCAGTTTCTTTTAAGGGTTTAGCACTCCCTTCGCCTCCACTTCCTTGACTTCTGTCTTGCCTATGGCTGCATTTCCATTGTGGGAGTGACTCTTAATCTACATTTGGCACAGAGACACATGTCTGGTCTGACACATTCCTGCTTCCATCAGTGTAGCTAGATTAGTCAGGCTCCATCTGCAGGTTTGTTCAGAGAGGAGCCTCTCCACAAAGGGATGTTTAGAGTTTTGGTTTTATGGAAATGGACGAGATCTGGAGTCAGACTTTGGCTCTGTCCTAGGTCCTGAGTCAAGCACTGAGCATTCCCCTTCACCCTCAGTCCCAGGCAAGCACAGTAACTGCCCCAATCTCCCTACCCCAGGCAGATATTTTCTTTGCAGATCATCAGGGTAACCTTGTTTTGAGTGTGGTGTGCCTGGCTAGTCAGCCAATCAGAGCCTTCATACCCATACCCAACAGCATTCCTTTCATAAGGGGAAACTGCCAAGGCGCTAGTATGATGTCACGAAGAATAAGCTTCTGATCTACCAGAGAGGGAACAATTCATGTTAGTTATGGATCAAGGTATTGGCATGTCACCTGTAAATGCACTTCCTTCTGGGCAGCACTTTGTACCAATTCCCAGTCAATCCCACAACACTCTTAAAATAAGAAACTGACATCTAGATTTGGGCCTTAACCAAAACCACAGGTCTGGATTCTTATACTTTGGTTCACAGCTCAAATCTCTAACAAGCTGGTCCCAAACTGTGGGAAAGCCAAGGGTTAGATCTTGAATTCAAATGCCCTCCTCCCAATCCATGAGGTTTTTGGTTTGGACCAGACTAGAGTTAAGGTCAGATCTAGGATGTCAGTTTAGGCCCATCTCTATTTGCACAGATCAGTTTTGTGATGGACGAATAGGCTCTCCCAACCCAAATGTAACTTTCAATCAACATGCCAGAATTTAAACATCGGAAAGCTGCCTAGTGAAAGCCACGCTTTATAGGATCAGATCCGAGAGCAGCTTGAGTTAGGTGTTTGGTTGCTCATAATTGCACTTTCGGCTTTTGGAGGCAGATTTGCCTGCTGACTAGAGCAGGATACAGGGACTCAGGACACCTGGGCTCTGTTCTGAGCTCTGCCAATGACTGTCTCTAGGCAGTGCTGGCATATCAGAACTATGTGCTAGTGTCACCCTGGGAAGTAGGTTTCCCTCCCTCTCATGTGTGTTGTGAAATTTGATTAATTTTGTCAAGTGCTCTGAGATCTTTTAAAGGTATGCTACAACATGAACCGTTAACTCTTTGGGATTAGTTACAAACTGCTCCAGCGTGGAAGGAGCTGCTGTCTACAGAATGCATGCCCTTTATGTGTCTCAGCTGAGTATCCAAACCCACAGTTTCACCCCCAAACTAATGACTTGCTCTAACCCAGGAAAACCCCAAAGGACTTCACAAACTAGAGGCCACAGCCTCATTACATCCTCTTTTATGGTGCCCCTCCATGGTTATTCAGCTTTCGCCAGGGGCCGAACTGGGAGCGGCATGGTCAGGACCATCACTGCAGGGTGCGAGGTCTGGGGCGGAAGTGACAGATTCATCTCTTCCAGGACCGACCGTCCCAGCCAATCGCACCAGGCCCCGGGGCCCCCCAAAGCACGGGGCCCGGAGCAGTTGCCCCGATTTGCCCTACCCAAGGGACGGCTCTGGGGGTAGTGCTCTTTCAAGCTCCACCCACACAGACACTGCTCACAACTGATTGTGCACGTCTTCATGATCCTCCCTCTCGTTTCTTATGCACTATGAGAGGCAGTGACATGTAACAGTGCTGACATTTAAAATATTAGCCTTGGGCCTCTGAGTCACCCTCTACAATGAACCAGGAAATCTCTGTATTTTTTATGAATATGGTGCATGCCTCTGTGTTTGTTTGATGATGAATTACTTGCTGGTGAGTTAGATCCAATGGGGTTGTTAAAGGAATCAAGCAAGGAAGCTAAAACAACAGCTTAGAGATGGAGCATTCCGACAAACACAATAGCCACATTTATAGCCTGGTGAGAACTCAGCACCAACTCTGGGGACAGAGCCTTTTTTGCCCAGACTGAGAAGAGAAATCAGAGGGAACACTGACTGAGCTATTACACTGTAGCCATTCTGGCCGAGGGCAGTCAGGCCTGATGGTAGAAGCAAGGGTTCGGCCTACTGGTTAGAGATGGGCACAAGGTGAGCAGTGTCCAGGAAACGAGCTGAAAGTCAGCTCCAGAGGGACAAAAGCCAAATGCAGAGCTGAGGGGTGAAGCGGAGTCGTAAGCCAGAGGCAGAGCCAGGAAGCGAAACCAGAAGTCTGAAGATGGTGGGGAGCAGAACAGGAGCAGGGACTGGAACAAGGGAAAGCACAGGTGCACATTGTTGAGCAGCCACTGACCTGCTGTGGGGACCAGGCTTATAAGCAGGGCTGCTAAACCAGCCGGCAATCAGGGGCTGTGACCGCTCTGTCAGTTCCAAGGCAGTGCACAGGGGCTTGTTGGTTGCCTAACAATGGAGTTAGACAAGGAGTAGGCCAGCAGCTGGTCCTAGCTGGTCTGGTTCGTGACACACAAGCCCCCAGGACCTGGAAGAGGGTGGGGGTTGGGATTAGGGTGAGGGTTATGGTTAGGGTTAGGAAGCATCACTGAGAGCTGTCATGCTGGCCAGGGAGTGCACGGCGAGCAGGACAGTCTGCTGCTCTCAGCCAGAGATGGGACTTACTTGGGCTGAGGGGGAGCTTGCAAAAGCTGACAAGCAATGATTAATGTGGGAGACCCATGTGTCTAAGGCTTTGCTGTATGCACTTTGTATCTTTGGGGGAAAAAATACAAAATGCTTTGTTCTGCTGCCACCATTTTTGAGTCGCTGTAGTCAGCCGCTGTTCACAGATCCCTGGCATGCCATGGGCTCACAAACACCAAACACAGTTGGGCCTGTCGGGTTAACATGGTTGGAAACCGGGGGGCTGCAGCCCAGAGATCCAGTCCCAGAGTGGTTGGACTGTGTGGTTCCACCCAGAGCGAGGGGCAGGAAACCAGGCCTGGCACCTGAGGGGTGCACTTGAGAGGGACTAAAAGGGGTCTAGGTCACAGTTTCCCCTGTAACCATGATGCCCCCATTGGAATCAATGGGGCAGCTGCACTTTCAGAGCCATTATGTCAAGTTCTGCAAACTTAGGCCGATGTCACTGCAATCATTAGCCTCTAGAGCAGTGTTTCCCAAAGTGTGGTACACGTACCCCTGGTGGTACGTGAAAGGGTTTCAACGGGTACACGGCAGAATTTTTTATTTTACTTTATCATAGTTTTCTTTTTAGCAGCAGAAAACAATTCACTAAAATTTAATATACAAGAATGGTGTACACTTGTACAGTAGAAATACACACAGATTTACATTGTAACTAATATGATAATGCGTTCAGTAACATCTAATAGCATTGCAGAGCCAATGCAAACCACGCGTGCGCATTACCGTGGCTTGGGCAATACACTTGCCTTTGTGGCATGCGCACAGGGCCGGCTCCAGACACCAGCTAGAGAAGCAGGTGCTTGGGGCAGCCAATACTAAGGGGCGGCACTCCGTCCGCTATTGGGGCGGCCCGTCCAGGTCTTCAGCAGGAATTCGGCAGCGGGTCCCTCAGTCCCTCTCTTCCTCTTTGAGCTGCCGCCAAAGTTCCGCTGAAGAGGAAGAGAGGGAGCGAAGGACCCACCGCTGAACTGCCGCCAAAGAATGGAGCGGCGCGATTGAGCTGCTGCCAAAGTGCTGCCATTGGTTTTTGTTTGTTTGTTTGTTTTCACCGCTTGGAGCGGCAGAAAACTTGGAGCCGGCCCTGCATGCGCAGAAGTCATACTGATGGATAAAAGATAAAAGTGAATAACTACTCGTAGTAATCTAAAGATCGTAGCAAGTACATACTTGGGGTGTATTAATATACAAAATTTCTCTCTTTTTGTTAAACCCATTTACAATGGATCGCTGGCGAAAAACGGGAAGTTTGAAACGTACAAAAGAAAATTATGAAGACGAATGTTAGTGATAATTATGCCGAAAAATGCAGTGATATGGCTACATCAGACAATTGTGATGACAAAATTTGTGAACCATGTGAACCATCTGTAAGTTTATTGAACGTATCAGCTGCAAAGAAAACGAAAAAAGCCCGCAAATATTTTGAGGAATATCTTAAACTGGGATTTTTGTGGACTGGAGATGAGGTGGAACTTGTTCCACTATGTGTGATTTGTTACGAGACTCTCACAAATGAAAATATGAAACCATCCAACCTAAAACGCCATTTCAATAGCAAACATACAGAATACAAGGGAAAACCTGAAGAATTCTTCGAAAATAGGTGCAAAGATCTCCAAAAGTCCCAGAAAACAATTTGCAATGTGAGAGGAGGTGAAAATATGAAAGCTTTGGAAGCTTCATATAGTGTGGTGTACTTAATTGCAAAGTTCAGAGCTGCTGAAGTGATTGGCGAGACATTAATAAAACCTGCAGCCAAAGTAATGGTGCAAGTGATGATTGGAGACAAGGCTAGCAAAGCTATAAATTGTGTCCCCCTCTCCAATAACACCGTTCATCATAGAATCACAGATATGGCCGAAAACGTAAAGCAGCAATTATTGTCAAGAGTACAAAAAAGAGTCACTACTATGCACTGCAAGCGGATGAATCCACTGATATTGTGAATTTAGCTAATCTTTTGTTGTTTGTCAGATATGAGCTGAATAATGAAGTCCACAATGATGTTTTGTTCTGCCATCCTATGCCAACACATACAACTGGAGAAGCTATTTTTAAAGTTATTGATGACTTTATCAAAAACAATTACTTGGATTGAAGTCGTTGTGTTGGAATAAGCACGGATGGCGCCAGAACCATGATTGGTTCGAAGAAAGGAGTTGTTACACGTATTCAAGCTGTTGCGCCAGAAGCAAAATCGACTCATTGTTGCATTCACAGGGAAGCACTCGCCACTCAGAACATGCAGGCAGATCTAAAGCAAGTACTGGATGAAGCTGTGAAAATAATCAATTTTGTGAAAGGCCGCCCTCTGAATGCCCGGCTGTTTTCTCAGCTTTGTGATGAGATGGGCAGTGATTACACACAACTCCTATTTCACACTGAAGTGCGTTGGCTTTCGCATGGAAAAGTTCTGAATCGCCTTTTTGAGCTCTGAGAAGAACTGCAAGTTTTTTAGATGAAACCTTTAACCTGCGAGACCATATACACAACTGGAAATGGCTATGCAAACTAGCATATATCGCAGATATCTTTGCTCATTTAAACAACCTCAATCTATTCTTGCAAGGGAAACTCATATCCATATTCCATGTTGAAGACAAAGTGAGCGCCATGGTCGCAAAATTGAAACTGTGGCATAAATGTCTTAGTCGTCGTGAACTGGATTCCTTTCCATCTCTTCATGACTTAGTAATAAACTCGCCAAACGAACTTGATAGTGATGTGTTGCAAACCATGAAACAGCATTTGGAAAGCTTGCAGAAAGATCTTCGTAAGTATTTCCCTGAACCGAACGGCACCTTTGAATGGATAAGGAACTCTTTTATCATCAGTGTTCAGACATTGCCAAATAACCTCTCAGCTTTAGAAGAAAAACAGCTCTTGGAACTGGCTTCAGATAGCTTCCTGAAAACAATATTTGAGCAAAATACACTGACGTCATTTTGGTTGGGGGTTAGCTCTGAATATCCAGCTCTATCAGACAAAGCTGTCAAGTATCTTCTGCCTTTTCCCACCTCGTATTTGTGCAAGATTGGATTCTCTGCGCTGGTTGGTATCAAAACAAAAAAATGAAATTGTCTTATTGACGTGGAGCCCCATCTTCATCTTAAGATCACAAACATCAAGCCAGATATCCCCACGATAGTGTCTGGTCAAAAGCAGTTCCAACCCTCACACTGAATAGTTTGGTTTGTACTGAAAATTTTTCAATACCGAAATAGTAAGTATTAAAACTACTGCTTTCTTCACTAACCTAACCAAACCAGCATATTTTAATTTCAGAATTATACGAATTCACCATTTATATATATATATATATATATATATACGCTATTCTGCCAGACTGTTGATTCACTTCTATTATTTTAATTATTTCTAGTACTATTTCTATATGTAACTATTATTTCTATTAAAAGTTTTGTTTCAACTGTATGTAATATAATTTTGTATTTATTTCTAATAAACATTTAATCCAGAATGAAACGAATTAGGAGTGTGTTATAAAAATGTGGCTACTACCCTCACCCCAAATTATCTTCACCGGAGAAGGGGTACGCTGGTAAGACAAATGTCTCAAAAGGGGTATGCAACTGTTGTAAGTTTGGGAAACACTGCTCTAGAGCATGAGCTGGGATCTCACAACCATGACAAGCAGAGACTTTCAATGAACACTTAGATTCTGGCCAACAGAACAGCCTGATGAAAGAAGTGGCAAAACTCCATTCTGCTACATACAGGCCCAATCTGAGCCCTGATTTTAACAAGTACATTTGTTATACACCAGAGCATGACTTACCCCAATTCAGTAGAGCAACCTGGAGCTTTTATCAAGCAGCTGCCATGGGAGGTCTGAAGGGTGAAACATACGGGTCTTTACTTCTGATCTGGGACTAGGAAATAACCCCTAAGAAACTTACAAATTTCACCCCTTAGTCCTCATACAGCCATGAGTTTTTTCCAGCCCCTGCTCAGCCTGGCTAGTTTTAAGACAAGAGAAAGTGGATTTTGCCCCTGCCCCCAATTTTCAGAACTGACCCAAACCACAACCGGGCTGCTGACACAAAAGTTGCTGCAGCATGGTTTGGACTTCTCTGGATCATTCCCCGCTGGCATTGCTCAGACTCAGAGCATTGTGCCACGTTGCCAGCGTGGGGATGCAGTGGGCATTAGAGCAGCTACACCATCTTCCTCTGCCCCTCAGCCTGCCCAGCTAGGGAATGGGGATGTTTGATTCTTCTCTTCCCCATCTCATGGAGACAAGAGAAAAGAAAGAAATCCCCAGTACCTCCCAGCAGCAAGGTGGGTGGAACCAGGGGTTCCTTCTCACAGTAACTTTAGCAGGGGACAAGCACGCTCCAGCCTAGAGAAGGGAAGAGAAGAGAGACTGAGAAGAAAAGACACTAGGGCAATGGGAGAAGTTCAGAGGACTAGCATAAAATGTCCCATATTTTTTTCTTGTTTTAGAGATCTGTGTCTTCCATTGCAGTGTTGGGAGCAGTACTGGTGCGATATAGAAGTGGCACTAGCTTTGATGGTCTGGCACTCCCTCTGCTGGCTGACAACACCTGAGAAAGAAGCAAAGTTGGGTAGAGGCTACAAATAGAGCAGAACTAATGACGCACGAGAGAAGGAAACACTTACTAAGACAGGGAAAAAGCATGATAGAAGGGCAGTGACTAGAGACGGTTGCACTGTGAGTGTTGTGTGCATCACATACTCCTGGCACTTCATTCACAGTTGGTCATTGCTGAGAAGCTACTTTTAAGGGGAAGTACAGATCAGCAGCAAGGCATCTCCCCTCCATGGCCTTTGAGATGAAACAACCACAGCATGATCTGAGCTGAACTCAGAGGCAAGTGCTATAGGCAGCCCCAGTTTGGACAGTTGAGAGGACAGGAACCATTCATCAGTGCAGTGGCCTCTCCCGTGGCTGGGCCCGGGGGTTTATCCTTCTCCTCCTCGCAGTTCTGGCTGGGGGTCTTTGCTCTACGGGGCTCACTCACTCCTGTGAAAGCAGTAGCCATCTTGCTGAGGCCGGCCTGTGGTTTCACCCCCACTGATGTTAATGGGAGTGGCAGCCATTTTGGCAAAGGGCAAAATTTCACAAGTAGAGAGAAATCAGAAGGTCCAGACTTGAGCCCTTACAAGCCCCAATAGCACAGCCCAGCCTCATTAACATTTTCCAGAGTGTCTATCAACTTGGGGTGCCCAACCGGCCTCCTTTGGTGGGGCTGCTTCAGGGAGCAGTCACCCAGCACTTCCTGAAGACCAGGCCTCTTTGAAGTGTCAAGTTGGGTACCCATAATCTGGTGTCACTGCTGAAAATCTTGGCCTTGACCTCTCTGACTCAGTTCTCCCCTTCATAAGAGGGGGTGAAATGTCACCTTCTCAAGGAGGTTACCAGCTCAGCAGAGTTTTAGAGACCCACTTTGCCAGCACATAACGCTGACTCAGCACAGTGCTCCATCCCAGCCAGCAGTGGCTCGGCCACAGAGGTTGGTGGCTCTGCTACTGCCTTGGCTGACAGCTGGGTCTTTTTAGCTCTGGCTGTGGTGTTGCCAATTCTTGGGATTTGTTTCACAAGTGAGGGGAAGGGGATAGGGCTAGGCCTGGAGCTCATCCCACCATGACTCGAGAAGCTCCAGCCTATTTGCAAAATTCAGCCCTGCAAGAAGCAGGCAGAGTCTCTCCCCTCTGCTTCCCATCCTCACAAGAGAGAGCTAAACTGCCCAGCAGCTCAGGGCAGCTCCCTCCCTTCGCCCCCAGATCAATGGGACGGCATCTCTGCTTCTCCCCTCATTGCAACACTTAGCTTGGAAAGGGGGCCCTGCTGCAGCCCTGTAAAGAACTGCAGGAGCTAGAGGAGGAGCAAAGGTGAGTATGGGGGGGAGGGGCAGAAACAGAACTGATCGGGGCTGGGAGCTGGGAAGATGTGGGGCTGGGGCAGATGTGGGGCTGGAGGGGGCCTGGACAGATGTAACAGCTGGGTGCAGCACTGGTATGGGTGCAGAACTGCTGAGGGGACTGGGGGACAAACAGAATGGATGTGACAGGCCAATGCATGGGCAGAATGGGTGTGGGAACTGGGAGGACTGGACTGATTTGGAGTGGGGGGGGGCAGAATTAATTTCTGGGTAGGGGACAGGCAGAGGAGGGCAGAAGATAATTCCCAGTGGTTACTGCCACTTCAGGAGGGGAGCAGAATTAAGGGTTGTGGGCAGTACCTTAACTCTGAATTGCCTGGTTCTTGTAAGTTGGAGTTTTGCCGAACTCAAGGTTCTGGAAGGGCACGAGATACCAGGACAGCTCAAGCAGCAGGGGCCAGAACCACCATGGAAAAAAGTAGTGGGTGCTCAGAACCCACCAGCCACAGCTCTTTGGTGGGGCCCCGCTGTTCAGCTGTTTGGCATTGGGGGAGGGGCTTGAGGGAGAGCAGCAAGCAGCAGGCAGGTGGGGGCCTTGGGGAGGGGGCGGAGTGGGGGTGAGAAGAGGCAGAGTGAGGTAGTGGCCTCAGGGGAGGGGGCAAGGGAAGAGGTGGCTCAAGGGCGGGGTGCCAGGGAAAGGGACTGAGTGGGGGCAGGGCCTCGGGGCAGAGCAGGGGTGGAGCATCCCCAGGGGAAAATAAAAGTCAGCGCCTGTGTGGACGGCAACACTGATTGCGGCAGCCGGGCTGGGGTCAGGCAGGGGGAGTTCAACAATCAGGAGACAGACTAAGAACAGAAGAGAATCTTTTTTTAAAAGAATGAATGATTTGAGGGGCAAATCTCATGATTGGTGGGGAGGTTTGACTCATGACTTCTGAGTTCTTGAAATTGGCAGTGCTGGGTTTATGCCTTAAGATCTTGTGGCACTAAGTTTAATCCACACCACCAAGAACCCACACAGGGGTGCAGTGTTAAATCCTCCCACCAGAATCCAGAGTATTATGGGTCAGAGCTGTGCTCCACCTCCCCCTTAATTTCAGTTTAGTCTGTGTGAGCCCCCCACCTCCTCCTGCACACCCGGATGTTTGTGATTCAGTTAAATTAAATGGCAAAAAATGTCATCAGTGCAGAGTTAAGGTTTCCAGGTGCTACCTTGTGCCCTTCCAGAACCTTGAGCTGTATTCATTGTGTTACGTGTAGCGGTACTGAATGGTGGAGAAATAAACTGAAGCAGTTTGGAAGAGCTGTGATTGCGAGAAGTGGTAATCTGGGGATTTCTGGCCCTCTAGGCAAGGTATAAACCCCTCTCTCTGCCCTCATGAGTGTGATCAAAGAAAAGAGGAGTATGTGTATCCTGGGAGATCCAGTATGCCTCATTTCATGGCTACATTGTGTAGGTTGTGTCACGAGCAGGGCACAGGGGTCTTCTTGCCATGGGGATTGTCAGCAGTGAGCTGAGAGATGAGTTAAATGAAAGGTAAGTGAAAGTGTAGCGTTAGGTGGCATCGAGTGCGTGAATGCGTCAGGGTTGCCAATGGAGGTGAAGGAGCCATAACATATAACTGATGTGGTGGCCTTTCTGTGGTGTAGGCTAAGTGTATGAGTGCAGGGTAGGGGTAGGTAGGTCCATCTCTATAACGAGTGAGCATATGAGTTGGGGCATCGCTCACAAAGAGTAGAGTTAAGGTTGTGTGGGCATTTGCCTTAACTTTGTTTTTCTTGGTTTTCACAAGTTCAAGTATTGCTGAACTCGACGTTCTGGAGGGGCATAAGCTAACTCTGGGTTAATGATAAGCTTTGAGAAATGTCACTGGTAGGAGTTAGCGATCATTTAGGCCAGGGGTGCCCAGTCTATGGCCATTGGCCGCACACAGCCCACGCATTTCATAAGGCCCACGGCCTGCTTCAACACTATATATTAACGGCCGATTCACTAGCGCTTTGTTGACATGTTTACATCATTTTAGTTTACACAAGTGTGTATATAGACATTACCGTACATAGAAACAACTAAGGTTGTCGATTAATCGCACTTAACTCACGCGATTAACTCAAAAAAATTAATCGCAGTTTTAATTGCTATTAAATTCTATTGTTAAACAATAGAATACCAATAGAAATTTATTAAATATTTTGGATGTTTTTCTACATTTTCAAATATATTGATTTCAATTACAACACAGAATACAAAGTGTACAGTACTCACTTTATATTATTTTTATTACAAATATTTGCACTGTAAAAATGATAAACAAAAGAAATAGTATTTTTCTATTCACCTCATACAAGTACCGTAGTGCAATCTCTTTATCGTGAAAGTGCAACTTACAAATGTAGATTTTTTTTATTATATAACTGCACTCAAAAACAAAACAATGTAAAACTTTAGAGCCTTGTTGTAACTGAAATCATTATATTTGAAAATGTAGAAAACATCCAAAATATTCATATAAATAGTATTCTATTATTAACAGCATGATTAATTGTGATTAATTTTTTTAATTGCACGATTAATCATGATTAATTTTTTTAATTGCTTGACAGCCCTAGAAACAACATATCTAAATAGATACGAAACAAGCTGAACTTAAAATATAAATCAATACAGGTGACTTTAAATCTTATTAAAATATGTAGGGTCTGTTTGGCCTACACTAGGTTGTGCTTAGGTTCATGTGGCCCTCCTGTGTAATAAGGGTGAGCACCAAGGATTTAGGCAGTTGCGGTTATCATGTAGATGTTCAGTTCAGACACTGCTGTGAACTGGTTATGACAATAATATCTACCTCCTACATAGTGCAAAGGAGGGAAACATCATTATTCCCCTTGTTTAGATGGGGAAACTTGTTATATCAATAGAATAAAACCAGCAGGATCTTATTAAGAGGGATAAGGCAAAGATGCCACATTTATTGTAAATATAATGATAAAGCAAAAGATAAAAGTAAACAACATTGTTTGACTACTTATTCCTATCACTACTTATTCCTTATACACACACACACACACACACACACACACACATATATATTCATTCACACAATCATTCATTCAAATTCTGTATAGGTGTTATAGTTACCAGCCTAGAAGTTGCTCATGCCAAGTTACTGGCCAGGTATCTTGGTCATGAGGATGGAGCCGAGTCCGTGTCAGGTGCACCTGATGCTCCTGGAGGTTGGCAGCAGAACCAGAGACTCAAAGTCCTCAGTCTTTAGAGTCCATTCTTATAGGAATTAATTCCTATGTTAGTCTATGGGAGCTGTTTCATCCTGCTGTTGCTGACTCAATCAGCAGATGGCACATTCCTGGTGGCTCCACACTGTCCAAAGTTTGTGTTTCTCATCCTTCCAGGTGATGAGGTGGATCCCAGTTTACCCTCCGAGGGTTGTCTGGTGGTCCATTTGACACGTTCTTTGGCCGATGGATACTCTCTTTCTAGGCTGGCACCTCCCTAACAGTTCATGTACAGCAAGCATTCATCAACATACATTCCATATCTTAACCATATTTTAATTTACTGTCTCCACCACTTTCGGGGTGTGTGCTAATTCATTAAGACTCCCGGCCCTTTAATTACAGAGGGTGGGGGTCTGTTCCTAGGAGCGGTTGCTGTTACAATGAAGTGAAAGTCACTTAACGGCTTATAGCGTTTGTTTACATTGTATCAATTACAGAATAAACTGCATGAAGCGCACAGAGTTAATTAACGACTTAAGGCTCACAGCAGGGGTGTTAACATAGGCCTGGTCTACACTAGGAGGTTATGTCGAATTTAGCAGCGTTAAATCGAATTAATCCTGCACCCGTCCACACAACGAAGCTATTTAGTTCGACACAGAGGTCTCTTAAATTCGATTTCTGTACTCCGCCCCAATGAGGGGAGGAGCGCTAAATTCGACATGGCCATGTCGAATTAGGGTAGGTGTGGATGGAAATCAAAGCTAATAGCTCTGGGAGCTATCCCACAGTGCACCACTCTGTTGACGCTCTGGACAGCAGTCCGAGCTCGGATGCTCTGACCAGCCACACAGGAAAAGCCCCGGGAAAATTTGAATTCCTTTTCCTGTCTGGGTAGTTTGAATCTCATTTCCTGTTTGGACATCGTGGCGAATTCAGCAGCACTGGCAACGATGCAGAGTTCTCCAGCAGAGGTGACCATGCAATCTCAGAATAGAAAGAGGGCCCCAGCATGGACTGATCGGGAAGTCTTGGATCTGATCGCTGTGTGGGACGATGAGTCCGTGCTTTCGGAGCTGCGATCGAAAAGAAGGAATGCAAAGATCTACGAGAAGATCTCAAAAACCATGACAGAGAAAGGATACAGCCGGGATGCAACGCAGTCCAACGTGAAAATCAAGGAGCTGAGACAAGCGTACCAGAAGACCAAAGAGTCAAACGGATGCTCCGGATCCCAGCCCCAGACATGCCATTTCTACGAGGCACTGCATTCCATTCTAGGTGCGGCCGCCACCACTACCCCACCACTGACCGTGGACTCTGAGGATGGGATATTGTCGACGGCCGCTTCCTCGGAGATGCTAGCGGACGGGGAAGACGAGGAAGGTGAGGAGGAGGACGAGGCAGTAGACAGCGCTTACAACGCTGATTTCCCAGACAGCCAGGATCTCTTCATCACCCTCACAGAGATCCCCTACCAACCGTCCCCAGGCGTTAACCCAGACCCTGAATCAGGGGAAGGCTCAGTCGGTAAGTGTTTTAAACATGTAAACATTTATTTTGAACAGAACAGGAATATTAACAATGGGTTTTTCGTGATTTGTTTGCCCTAGGCGCTTAACGTTTTAGTCCTTGGCAGTGCAACTACTGCAAAAGAATCTAACAATGTCTGGTTTATCATGATTAGTTTGCCCTAGGCGCTCTACTTTTTAGTCCTTGCCAGTTCAGCTACTGGAAAAGAAGGTCTATATGTCCGGGGATAGAGCTGAAATCCTCATGGGACATCTCTACGAAGCTCTCCTGAAGGTAATTGGAAAGCCTTTTCATGAGGTTCCTGGGGCGAGCAGCCTTATTGTGTCCTCTGTGGTAGGAAACTTTTCCTTGCCAGGCTATCATCAAGTACTCTGGGATCATTGCCTTGCAGAGCATGGCGGCATACGGCCCCTGGTTTTTGCTGGCTTTCACGCAGCATGCGTTCTTTCTCGATCTCAGAAATTCTCAGCAGAGTGATGTCGCTCATGGTGACCTGCTTAGAATTAGGGGAATGTTACTATTGGGACTGCTTGCCTGTTCCTTTACAGAATTGTCACCAGCGGTTTACAGCCACGCGGTGGAGGCGGGAGAGGGGCAGCATACAGGGATCTTTCCTGGGGACAGCCGCGAGGGGGTGGGACAGGGGCAGAGTTCATGCTTGCCGGATTGCCGGCAGCAGGAACTGGCCAATGATAGGAGCATTGCTTTGAACGTGAAAGGAGGGCACTGCTCTAATTTAAGTTTTAAGCAACCAAAAGTCTACGGCTTACCATGTCAGCCTGCTACCCGAATTCCACTGTCCTGCCCCGCTTGTCTGATCTCCACTGCAAGACCCCAGGCACTGAATGCGAAGGCCGAAAATTCGACCTTGTCCTGAGTGCGCATGTGATAGGTGCTGTGCATGGTCTTGTTCACAGAGAAAGACTATGTTCATTGTTCACAAAAAATTATCTTTGTGAGGAATTCACTCCCTTTTTCCCATCCCACAGCTGCGAATGTCTCCCGACCTACCCTGGCATCCCCCTCGCAGAGGCTGGCGCAGATTAGGCGGAGAAAGAAAAGGACACGGGACGACATGTTCTCAGAACTTATGGGCTGCTCCCGAGCCGATGCGGCCCAGCAGACCCAGTGGAGGGAGAACATGTCGCAATACCAGCGAGCACACAGCGAACGGGAGGAGAGGTGGCGGCAGGAAGACCAGTAGGCGACTCAAACGCTGATTGGACTAATGAGGGAGCAAACGGACACGCTCCGGCGCCTTGTGGATGTTCTGCAGGACCGGAGGCAGGAGGACAGAGCCCCGCTGCAGTCTATCTCTAACCGCCCTCCCCCGCCACAAACTCCCAGGGCCGGCTCTAGGTTTTTTGCCACCCCAAGCAAAAAAAAATTTTGGCTGCCCCCCGTCCCAGTCCTGGGCTCCTCGCCACACCCCCCTCCCACTCCAGCCCTGGGCTCTCCCCCACCACCCGCACCCCACTGCCTCCCCAGCCCTGGGCTCTAACCCCTCTGACCCACAACCCCTGCCGCCCCAACCCTGGGTTCTCACCTCCCTCACCCGCACCCCCTTGCTGCCCCAGCCCTCGGCTCTCCCACACACACACCCTGCTGCCCCAGCTCTGGGTTCCCCACTACCCCCCCACCATTGCCCCACCCACACACACACACACCTCCTGCTGCCCCAGCCCTGGGATCACCCACTCCACCTGCACCCTCCTTCCGCCGCAGACCTGGGTCACTAGTAACTCGTTCCCACGGCAGGTCATTCAGTAGGAATTTTAGATGTGCACAGAACACAGACAGGATTGGTTCCCACATGGTTACAGAACTGCAGAAAAGTGGATCAATTTTCAGCTTGTGTGATTGGAGGATATCTGGATGCGTATTATAAGACTGTCCTACATAAATGAGGAAAAGTTGAGGTGCCTTTTTTATTCTTTTGTTCCATTCTTTCTTTCTATGGGGAATTTCCCCGTGCAATATCACTGTCTTCCTTTTAAACAAACAAACAAACAAAAGGCAATGGCTGTTGAAAATAGCAATTCCAGTCCTAATAACCACTGAGCTCTCCCCAGGGAAGAGCTGAGAAAAAAAAAACAAAGGAAATTAGCTGTTGCCACCAGCTAATTAAACAACATACGCACAAACCTCTTAGGGACACAAACATCCAATTCTGGTCTTAAAAAAAGGTAAATTTTATTAAAAACAAAAAGAAAGAAAAATACGTCTGGAACTTACGCTTTTTGCTAGGTTTTAAATAAACAATTACAAGGATTAAGCATCAAGATAGCTTCTTGAGGTCCAGCTTAAGGGTTACAAGCAAAACAAAAGCACCTGGGGTTAGCACAGAGGAGTCACAAGCCATAAAGAAACAAAAGAGATAAACCTAATAGCGTCTTCCTAGACATTTCCTGATCTACTTACATATCTGGG
>NC_048304.1:56783873-56872342 GCF_013100865.1 Trachemys scripta elegans | reverse complement strand
CTGTAAGGGTGATGAAGAGATCCTGGCTGTCGGGGAAATCAGCGTTGTGAGCGCTGTCGACTGCCTCGTCCTCCTCATCTCCTTCCTCATCTTCCCCGTCCGCTAACATGTCCGAGGATCCGGCCGTGGACACTATCCCATCCTCAGAGTCCACAGTCAGTGGTGGGGTAGTGGTGGCGGCCGCACCGAGGATGGAATGCAGTGCCTCGTAGAAACGGGATGTCTGGGGATGGGATCCGGAGCGTCCGTTTGCCTCTTTGGTCTTCTGGTAGCCTTGCCTCAGCTCCTTGATTTTCACGCGGCACTGCGTTACATCCCGGCTGTATCCTCTCTCTGCCATGTCTTTAGAGATCTTCTCATAGATCTTTGCATTCCGTCTTTTGGATCGCAGCTCGGAAAGCACGGACTCATCGCCCCACACAGCGATGAGATCCAAGACTTCCCGATCAGTCCATGCTGGGGCCCTCTTTCTATTCTGAGATTGCACTGCCATCAGTGCTGGAGAGCTCTGCATCGTTGCCAGTGCTGCTGAGCTCGCCACGATGTCCAGACAGGAAATGAGATTCAAACTGGCCAGACAGGAAAAGGAATTCAAATTCAAATTTTCCCGGGGCTTTTCCTGTGTGGCAGTTCAGAACATCCGAGCTCTTACTGCTGTCCAGAGCGTCAACAGAGTGGTGCACTGTGGGATAGCTCCTGGAGCTATTAGCGTCGATTTCCATCCACACCTAGCCTAATTCGACATGGCCATGTCGAATTTAGCGCTACTCCCCTCGTCGGGGAGGAGTACAGAAGTCGAATTAAAGAGACCTCTATGTCGAACTAAATACCTTCGCGGTGTGGACGGGTGCAGGGTTAATTCGATGTAACGGCGCTAACTTCGACATAAACGCCTAGTGTAGACCAGGCCATAGATGGCTTCGCAGCGATGGGATTCCCAAACTGCGGTGGGGCCATAGATGGAACTCACATCCCTATTCTGGCACCGGACCACCAAGCCACCCAGTACATTAACCGAAAGGGCTATTTTTCCATGGTGCTGCAAGCACTGGTGGACCACAGGGGACGTTTTACCAACATCTACGTGGGATGGCCGGGCAAGGTTCATGACGCTCGTGTTTTCAGGAACTCTGGTCTGTTTAGACGGCTGCAACAAGGTATTTACTTCCCGGACCACAAAATAACTGTTGGGGATGTGGAGATGCCTATAGTCATCCTCGGGGACCCAGCCTACCCGCTAATGCCCTGGCTCATGAAGCCCTATACTGGCGCCCTGGACACTGAAAAAGAACTCTTCAACTACCGGCTGAGCAAGTGCAGAATGGTGGTGGAGTGTGCTTTTGGCCGTCTCAAGGGGAGATGGAGAAGCTTACTGACTCGCTGTGATCTCAGCGAAACCAATATCCCCATTGTTATAGCAGCTTGCTGTGTGCTCCACAATCTCTGTGAGAGCAAGGGGGAGACCTTTATGGCGGGGTGGGAGGTTGATGAAAATAGCCTGGCTGCTGATTACGCTCAGCCAGACAGCCGGGCGATTAGAAGAGACCTGCGGGAAGCGCTGTGCATCCGGGAGGCTTTGAAAGCAAAGTTCCTGAGTGAGCAGGGTAACCTGTGACTTTTAAGTTTGTGTACAGAGAAGCTGAACCTGCCCCCGTTTCTTTACCCAGTTAATGTTGACTATCCTACCCAGTTACATACCCCCTTCACCCCCTTCCAACACACGTTTCGAAATAAAAATAGTTCTACTTTGTTAATGCACACCGTTTTTTTTAATACTGTTTTCGCGGGAATTTTTTAAAACTGGGACGCAGACTGTGGTGCGGAGCGGGTGTAGTGTAGTGACGCGAATGAAGCTTCTAAACTCAAGGATTGACGGGCTCCGCTGCGGTGGGATGGTTGTTTCAACGGAGCCTGTCACCCCTCCTGATCGGGACTGTGTGTATGGGGGGGCTATGTGACTTTGTGGCAGGGGGAGGACGATTACAGATCCCCTGCTGCATGGCTCTGTGATCCTGCATAAGGACCGCCGCTTAAGATCTGTAACTGCCCTCCCCCGCCACAAAGTCACAGAGCAACCCACCCCCCACCACATAACATGAAAACAACCTCCCAGACTAACCAGGGTAACTAGTCACTGCATCACTGCACTGTGTATGTGCCCTGCTGCTGTGCCTGCCCCCGCCTATGTACCCTGCCAAAGGTGACTGTCCTGTCCAATTACCAACCCCCTTTCCCCTCCTCCTCCAAAAGAACATGATTGAAACAGTAGTTAACATGAACGTATTTTTTATTATCAACTACACATGGAACTGGGAGGTGAAACTTGGACGGGGGCTTGTGTCAGGCGGGAAGGAAAGAACTTTTCAAGTTTTGGGGAATGAGAGCCTTCTGCTACTAGAGCTCTCTGCAGGGGTGGAGTGAGAGTTAGCAGGGACTCTGCCGCCTCTCCTTCTTTGCACTTTGGGTGAGGTGGGTATGGGACTTGGTGGCGGGGGAGGGCGGTTAGAGATGGACTGCAGCGGGGCTCTGTCCTCCTGCCTCCGTTCCTGCAGAACATCCACAAGGCGCCGGAGCGTGTCTGTTTGCTCCCTCAGTAGTCCAAGCAGCGTTTGAGTCGCCTGCTGGTCTTCCTGCCGCCACCTCTCCTCCCGATCCATGTTTGCTTGCTGCATTTGGGTCAATTTCTCCCGCCACTGGGTCTGCTGTGCTGCCTGGGCTTGGGAACAGGCCATAAGTTCAGAGAACATGTCCTCCCGTGTCCTCTTCTTCCTATGCCTAATCTTCGCTAGCCTCTGGGAGTGTGATGCCAGGCTAGGTTGTGAGACAGTCGCAGATGTGGCTGTGGGAATGGGAAAAAGGGAGTGAATTCCTCAGAAAGATAAATGTAGTTGTGAACAAAGAACATAGTCTTTCTCTGTGAACAAGACCATGCACAGCACCTATCACATGCGCACTCAGCACAAGGTCGAATTCTCGGCCTTCGCATTCAGTGCCTGGGGTCTTCCACAGCACATTTGAGAAGCGGGGCAGCACAACGGAATTTCTGTTGCAGGCAGACATGGTAAGCCGTAGACTTGTGGCAGTTTAAAACTTTTATATTACCACTGGCCTCATTTCACATTTAAAGCAATGTCAGTACCTGCTGCCAGCAATCCGGCAAGCGGGAACTCTGCCCCTGTCCCACCCCCTCGCGGCTGTCCCCAGGAACGATCCCTTTCGGCAGCCCCTCTCCCGCCTCCACCGCGTGGCTGCAAACCAGCGGTTACAGTTCTGTAAAGGAACGAGCAAGCAGTCCCAACACTAACATTCCCCTACCTAATTCAAAGCAGGTCACCATGGGCGACATCACCCTGATGAGGATCTCTGACAGCGAGAGAGAGAGAATGCTCCGGGAAAGCCTCCAAAGACCAGGGCCGTATGCCGCCCTGCTGTGCAGAGCAATGATTCCCGAGTACTTGATAGTCTCGTGGCGCGGCAACGTGTCGTACTTCGGAGGACCCAATAAGGCCGCTCTCCCCAGGAACCTCATGCAACGGCTTTCCAATTACCTCCAGGAGAGCTTCATCGAGATGTCCCGGGAGGATTACTGCTCTATCCCTGCACATATAGACCGCATTTTACTCTAGCTGCAGTAGCAGGGACTAAACAGTAGAGCGGCTTGGGCAGGACAA
This sequence comes from Trachemys scripta elegans, assembly GCF_013100865.1. Classification (NCBI taxonomy): domain Eukaryota; kingdom Metazoa; phylum Chordata; order Testudines; family Emydidae; genus Trachemys; species Trachemys scripta. The sequence goes on along the minus strand of NC_048304.1, from coordinate 56,868,671 downwards.
TCACGGAAAACCGGACATTGCTAGATTTTTTTTCAAAACTTGCACTGCCCATGACTGAACCGTTAAGTGCCTAGGGCAAAGTAATCATGAACAACCCATTCTTTTAATTGTTAATATTCCTGTTCTGTTAAAAATAAATGTTTAGATGTTTACAACACTTACTGGCTGATCCTTCCCCAGATTCTGTGTCCGGGGTAACGGCTGGGGACGCTTCGTAGGGGATCTCTGTAAGGGTGATGAAGAGATCCTGGCTGTCGGGGAAATCAGCGTTGTGAGCGCTGCCGACTGCCTCGCCCTCCTCATCTCCTTCCTCATCTTCCCCGTCCGCTAACATGTCCGAGGAACCGGCCGTGGACAATATCCCATCCTCAGAGTCCACGGTCAGTGGTGGGGTAGTGGTGGCGGCCGCACCGAGGATGGAATGCAGTGCCTCATAGAAACGGGATGTCTGGGGATGGGATCCGGAGCGTCCGTTTGCCTCTTTGGTCTTCTGGTAGCCTTGTCTCAGCTCCTTGATTTTCACGCGGCACTGCGTTGCATCCCGGCTGTATCCTCTCTCTGACATGTCTTTTGAGATCTTCTCATAGATCTTTGCATTCCGTTTCTTGGAGCGCAGCTCAGAAAGCACGGACTCATCGCCCCACACAGCGATGAGATCCAATACTTCCCGATCAGTCCATGCTGGGGCCCTCTTTCTATTCACAGACTGCACGGCCATCACTGCTGGAGAGCTCTGCATCGTTGCCAGTGCTGCTGTGATCGCCACGATGTCCAGACAGGAAATGAGATTCAAACTGGCCAGACAGGAAAAGGAATTCAAATTCAAATTTTCCCGGGGCTTTTCCTGTGTGGCTGGTCAGAGCATCCGAGCTCGTACTGCTGTCCAGAGCGTCAACAGAGTGGTGCACTGTGGGATAGCTCCCGGAGCTATTAGCGTCGATTTCCATCCACACCTAGCCTAATTCGACATGGCCATGTCGAATTTAGCACTACTCCCCTCGTCGGGGAGGAGTACAGAAGTCGAATTAAAGAGACCTCTATGTCGAACTAAATAGCATCGCAGTGTGGACGGGTGCAGGGTTAATTCGATGTAATGGCGCTAACTTCGACATAAACGCCTAGTGTAGACCAGGCCTAAGACAATTGACTGCTACCCTATAGCAAAGTACCCTGAAAAATCAACTCCTAGTTGTTTCAGATTGGGCACCTCAAATTAGTGTATGGACAAGAGGGTCAAATTAAAGTTGCACAGACAACCTTAATTCTGGCAATGCCTAAATTTGGGTGCTTCACTTTGCAACCTTAATGTTCTTTTGACATAGTTTTTGGTGGGGTAATTTTACAGTTAGTTCATTCAGCAGTTAAATCTGGGGTGCTTCAGAGTCATTTAATTAACCTCCACACCAAAAGAATCCTCCACATAGCAGCCTTTTTATACTACTTTCCTCCCAAGAACCTCTTGGACACACATAGCTGGTGGGATAGATAAATAAATGGAGATATCCTAGCTTCTAGAACTGGAAGGTCATCAAGTCCAGCCCCCTGCCTTCACTAGCAGTGTCCAAGTACCGATTTTGCCCCAGACCCCTAAGTGGTCCCTTCAAGGATTCAACTCACAACCCTAGATTTAGCAGGCCAATACTCAAACCACTGAGATATCCCCACCCTTGCTCAATAGCCTTGAGCTGTGCTAGGTCACAGGATGCCTGTGGCAGAACTGGGACCAGAACTCAGATCCCCTGATCTTAATCTTGTCGAGACCCAGATAAACCCCAACAATTCAGATAAGCGATGGAAACTTCAGGCACGTCGGTGACAATAGAGGTTTCCAAAAGGCCCTAGTGCAGCCACCCAGCTGCTCCAAACCCTTGGCTCCCCCTTCCCAGGTGGCATGTTCCTGGAGTGGGCCGGGTAAGCTACAGCGTGCTCAGATGTGGGGTAGCCCAAAGCCGTGCCCTAACAGATACTAGAGGGGGAAGGGACATTATTACTCTCAGGGCCGGCTCCAGGCACCAGCTGACCAAGCACGTGCTTGGGGCAGCACCTTATAAGGTGCGGCCAATGTTAGGGTGGCGGGGGGGCGCTCACAGTGTTTTTGTTTTTGTTCGCAGGGCGGCACTCAAGGGCTTTTTTTTTTTTGTTTCGGTGGCGCGGCGCTGAGGGGGGGCTTCGGCGGCGCAGCACTGGCGGGGGGCGTTGGCTGGCGCGGCACGGCGCTCCAGGGATTTGGGCGGCCCGGCCCGGCGGGGTTGGCTGGCCCGGCGTGGCGCTCCGAGGGTTTGGGCGACCCAGCAAGGCGCTCGGGGGGGCGGAGCGGGGGTTTGGGCAGCCCAGCGAGGCGCTCGGGGGGGGGAGTCGGCGGCCCGGCGCGGTGCTCGGAGGTTTGAGCGGTCCGGCGCTCCAGGGGTTTTGGGCGACCCGACACTCGGGGAGGGGGGCGGGGGTTTGAGCGGCCCGGCACGGCAATCGGGGGGGGGGGTTCGGCACACTGAGGGGGAGCGTGGGTTTCGGCAGCGTGGCACTCGGGGGGGGGGGAATGTTACGGGGGGGCGGCGCTCTTCTTTTTTGCCTGGGGCGGCAAAAAAGTTAGAGCCGGCCCTGATTACTCTTCACCTCCCTGCTCTTCCATCGCTGTCAGCCTCTACCATGGCACCTTCCTGCCCTCACTAGAGACCTCCTCTGCGTGCCTTGCGCGGCCGGGTGCACTGCAGCCGCTGGCCCGACAGGTGGCGCTCAGGAGCTCTCGGCGAGGGAGGGGGCCGTGCTCCTGCCTATAACAAGATGGCGGATACATACGCCCCCATCCCCCCCTCCGAGGCTCCGTTTGACCTATGACCCCACAACGTAGTGCGTTCCCCCGGCCGGCACACGTGGTAGGGGCGGCCGGCTGACGGCGTGGAAGCATGGCGGAGTCGCGCGTGGTGCCCAGCGATCTGTTCCCGCTCGTGTTCGCCTTCCTGCGCGACAACCACTTCGAGGGGGCGGCGCGGGCCTTCGGCAGGGCGGCCGGAGTGGTGAGGGGGGGCCCTGAAGTGTGGGGAGCGGGGGCTGGCTCGGGGGAAACCCGAGGGAGGGGACGGGGGGGCTGAAGTGAGGGGACCCTGCAGGGGAACTGTGCCGGGGAGACCTTGGGGGGCTGTGTGGGAGGAAGGCCCTGAGGGTAGGGGGGTTGTATTGGGAGAGGACCCTGAAGGCATGGGGTTCTGGTGGGGAGGGGGAACTGTGCCGGGGGGCCATGAGGAGAGGGGAGGTTGCAGTTGGGAGGTACCTGTACAGGGAAGGACCGGGAAAGACGGGTTTTGTGGGGTGGGGTGGGGGGGGGCGGGGGGTAGGGGGTTGTGCATTCAACTGGAGTGTTTGACTCATGTCATTATAAATTGAGAATCCTGGGGCAAGTTCCCTCCACCCATATGCTGTACTTTCACATTTACCTTCCTCTCAGGCCAGCTGTATGTTGTATTCGAGACATGAGTCTCTGCACAGAACCTCACTGAAATTGCAACAAAAACGGTGGAAAGTCATTGCAAAATTGGAAGGACTCCCCCTAGCTTTCGGCAGCTCTCCCTGCTCTCTCCCCACTTTTTCCTGTCTCTTCATAATTTGATACCAATAGTGATAACTCTTCCGGAATATTTTTTGTTATCCAATCAATATGTTAAGTAGATATTTTCCCTTCCTATTAGGTTACATTATTGCAAGGCTTCAGTATATGCTTAACTCTACATACTGAGTTGTCACATTAACATTAATGAAATTACTCAGTGCGCAAAGTTAAGAATAAGGCTACGTCTACGCTACAAACTTTTGCCAACACAGCTTTGTCGGGTTGGTCAGCGTCTGAAGAGGAGTGATCCCTGATTGACAGCTATGCTTGCAGAAGTTGCTGCTGTAGACACAGCTATTCTAGCAAAGCTGCACTTTCACTGATGTAGCTTGTTTCACTTCTGGGGAGTGGCTTTACTATGCTTTTACAAAGCGCAGCTTTGTCAGTATAAGCTGTGTCCATCCTAGAAGCACTTTGCTGGGATAGTATACTAGTTAAAGAGCTCCTAGTGCAGATGTAGCCGAAGTGTCTGCAGAATCTTGGCCTTAGTTTTTCATAAATCTATAGGTGGTGGAATGTTGTGTCCTAAATTACTCAAGTTGTCTCGTTTTTAAGATAGCACAGAGGCTTTTTAACTTTAGCTTCTAATGCTTATGAAGGTGTTTTATGAGCAATACGTTCCACTTGCTAAGTCTACCACCTGTTATACATCAATGCAGAAGCAGTTGCCTGTGGGGCAGAGTTTTCCATTCCACTGACAGTATGGGAGGCACTCCTTAGAGAAGTCTGTGTGGTTTGTCAGTGCTAATATTCCTGTATGTTTCTGGTTTACAGACAGACCAGGATCCTAATGCTGCTTCTCTCTTGGATGTCTTCAACTACTGGCTGAAGTAAGTGTCTCCCCTCCTGGAATATCTATTGAGACAGACTTAGCCTGTCCATATCTGGAATATTTCTTTTGGTTACTTTCTATTGCAAACTGACAGAGCTCCCAATAGAATCCCTGAGACTCCCCAGAGGTGCTCCAGCAAAACCCAGGGAAACCAAGCTTCTGGTATCTTCTGCGGTAAAGATATAAACAATAAGTTCCCAGCCATCTGTATCCATCATAAAGAAGGCCTGTTTTTAAAAAATATTTGCAGGGCACTTCTAATCTGCCTTCTGCCCACAAAGTTCCAGGCTGCCATTTCAGGAGCAGCTTATGGCCCTTTCAGCCACTTTTAACTCTGTTTCAAGTGAAAAGCTAAAATGTGAGTTGTTTGGTATTCCATACTTAGGGTCTGACTACACTGGGCAGTTACCCCCAGCTGGATAAGCAACTTTGAGCTTAAAGAACTCCAGATCTGGGTCACAGGTTTTTCTGTGTAGGTAGAGGTGGTAAGGCTCAAACCAGGTAAGAATCCATGTTAACTGTGTAATGAAGACCTATCCTTAGTTTTTGTAAAATAATGTGCATTAAAGTTGGCTGCTGGGCAACAAAACAGCTGTTGAAAGGGCAGCTGATCTCAGGATAAGAGCTAGGGAGTGGGGAAAATAGGCCAGATAGTTCAGGAAACCTTAAAAGGATTAGAGAAACAGTAAAAATAAGGTATTACAATGTTTCCCTCTTTCTTTATTAGTGGTTACTGTCTAGTAGATATGCATGAACCCCACAAAACCACTTGTTTTTCAGAATTGTAAAATGAGCCATGCTGCAAGCTAATCCAGTTGTGGCCATTAAGAAGCTATTGGTGAACTTTAAGTAGTTAGACCCTATGTCTTCAGCCTCACGACATAGCTGAGCCATGTGCCTGCAACCTGCTGGTCCACACCCAGCTATGATACATTGCTGTAAAAGTACTACGGAAGCCAGGTTGGTTGGTCTGTCTAGAATCCAAGTCTGGTAATTACGCTATGACCCCCAAATCCTCACACCATAGTGCTGCACTGCTCTCTGCCCCCGAGTCTGTTTATTCCACACCAGAGCTTATTGCTGTCTGAGACAAGAATTTATTCAGTGAGCGTAAGGTGAGGTTATTAGGGACTGAACAACTGATGAAAGAAGCATGGGGGACCAAGGGCAGTTTGAAGCAGAAATGTATTCCTGCAAGCTGGAAAGGTCTGCAGGCTCATGATCCCAAGGGAGCTGCCTCAATTGCTGTGTTCAGGAAGGAATTCAGAGGTTGGTGGTTATGCTTAAAGCAACTGCCAGTGCTTCAGAGGGTTATGTGTAGTGAGCTTAGGAACCCCCATCTGATCTCTCACATGAACCCCAGAATGAGAATCTTGTTTAAAACAAACTATTCATACACCAGAGATGCTTGGAAAATGAGGTCATGCAGCATGTGAATCTCCTACCCCTTAGTGTAGAGAGAGGAAATATCCTGATAAACTCCTGAGGAGATAAGTGTTCTGCTTTTCTCATTTTCTCACAGGTTCTGTTGTTTTTCTCTACACAGCTCCCTCGTGTGTTTTTAAAACCCAAGATACATATTTCCAGATTCAGGGTCTTTTGAACAAAGAGATCCCTTATTTTGTGTTGAATAAATCTATTTAGTTGGCAGGTTCACCCTGATGTAGAGGAGACTGGTATGCAAATGACTTGAACCTGGCAGTTGTGACATTATGTACTTCTCCATTGTAAGAATCCTCTGTTTGTATTATCTAGTCTAGTTAATGCCTTCAAAAGAGGAACTGAGAAGCAAAATTGAAAATTAATTGCACATATAAAACATAAATTAAAACTTAAAATTAAGGCAACTATCAGAAAAGAGGGAAATGAAGAACCAATAAAAGTATACATAATTCAGTGATTGCATTTTTGAGAGTATAAATGCAAAATATAACCTATGGCTTCAATTTATTAGCCTTTGGTGTAAGCATCATCAACACCTTCAGCTGCATCATTAAAGAGCATTAAAGGTACTACTGTAAAATAATAGAATTGAAAACAACCATCTGTAATAAGCCATGTAAGCTAATAAAATCCTTTAACATACTATATGTAAAATCTTTGTCTGGTTATTTTAACTGGAGGACCTCTTAATTAGCATCTTATCATAGCTCTAAAGAACTAAGTTATCTGTTGTATAAAGAGAACTCTTAGTGCAGATGGACCAGGTCTTGAATCCTCACTGAGAGGCTGTAGCCACTTTTCATTGCCACTGCACACAACAATATACAAATAGTCCTTTCCTGTATCTGCAAACACCTGAGTACAACTGAACACCCTGCCCACCAAGATATAAAAAAGAAAAATCACAGAACTAACATGACATTGGCAAATTGTCACATTGTTCATTCTGTTTGTAGTATCCGTTCCTCCAGCCCCTTGTCTGTCTTTTCTATTCAGATAGTAAGCTCATCAGGACTGTCTCTTACACTGTACGGTGCCCAGCACAGGGAGGCCCCAGTTCTGGTTGGGGCCTTCAGGTGCTATTGTAATACAAGTAATGGACAGGAATGTGGGAGGGTCCAGTGTTCTCGAGAGATAAGCTGCTTTGCTTGTAGTAGAACAGGCGAAATGCTAGGAAACTCTCTGGAGCTGGGAGAAACTGTTTAGAACTGTCTTTCTCCTCCACAGATCCCCTGATGCTAAGAAACGGAAGGCTGTTCCCAATGGACCCCCTGCAAAGAAGTCCAAGAAAGAATCGTCCTCGAGCAGTGATGAGAGCTCCAGTGAAGAAGATGAGAAAACCACAGCCAAGAAGCCAGGTGGGGTTTGCAAAAGGGCGTTGGGCTGGGCAAGTGGGCATGGTAGACTTGGGAAAAGTTCTGAGGTTGGATTCAGAGCTTTGCAGGTTGTGTTTAAGGCTTTGAACAGCAGTCATGAACTGCAGGATCTCAGTTCTGGTAAGATCTGTACCTATCCCCGATCACTTGCACTTTTCACTTTACATACTCATCCTTCATAATGTTTTTTTTCTCAGTTTGATTATAAGTAAAGTACTAAGCTTGCTATGAGTATAAATCAGGCTTTGTAGCAGCTGGAGGCAAGTTGTATCTGCACATTGGCTGACGCTGGATAGGTGCTTTAACTGCAGTTGTCCTGTGAGCTGCCGGATACCAGAACTGATTACCTATCATGGGGCTTTCTATAGCACTCATCACTGAAGTATGTAGGTAGAATTAGATTCGTGACTGCTCCAATGAGTTCTTCCTGGTAGTTGGTCATGGTAGAATGATCTAAATCATGATTTAAATCACTTGATTTTTGAAAATTTATGTAAATCAGGTCGAGACTTTGTAAAACTAATGGGAAAATTTGGCCTATTGCAATTTTAGTCAAAAATGTATAATGAACTAAATCAGGGGTTCTCAACCTTTTTCTTTCTGAGGCCCCTACAACATACTATAAATACTCCACAGCCCACCTGTGCCATAATAACTAGTTTTCTACATAGAAAAAGCAGGGCTGGCATTAGGGAGTAGCAAGAGGGCAGTTGCCTGGGACCCCATGCTGTAGGGGCCACTGCAAAGCTACATTGTTCAGGTTTCAGCTCCAGCCCCAGGTGTCGGGGCTCATGGCCCCCAGCTTCCTCCCTATGAGGTGGAGCTTTGGCTTTCTACACTGGGCCCCAGCGAGTCTAATGTTGGCCCTGCTTGGTGGCCTCCCTGAAGCCTGCTCGCAGCTTCAGGGACCCTGGACTCCTGGTTGAGAACCACTGAACTAAACTATAAATGGTTTTAATTGCCTTTAAAAATGCCTTTTAAAAGGGTATTTTACATGAGCTGCTATAGGCAAAATACTGAAAATAAAAACCTTGATCTTGCAAATACTTAGGCAGGTACTAACTTTTCTCACATGAAGGGTCCCATTCACTTAACCAGGACTACTCATGCTCCAAGTCAGAGATTCTAAAACTTCATTGCACCACGACCCCCTTCTGACAAAAAAAAATTACTACATAACCCAGGAGGGGGAACTGAAGCCTGAGCCCACCCGATCCCTACCATCCCGAGTGGGGGTGCCAAAGCCCCACTGCCCAGAGGTGGCAGGAAAACGTGCATGAGTATTTGCAGCATTAGAGATTAAAACTGCAACCCTTAGTGGTCTGAAGTCTGTCACTTTAAAACAAAATTGCTTTATTGTTAATGAAAAGTTGAGATTTCCAGTACACTAACAAAGTTACTTTGAGCTTATCCACAGTTCAGAATTTTCAAAAATAGCTTATTTAGGCTCCTGTGCTCATATTTAGGCACCTAAATGATGCAGGAACACAAGTCCTGTTGATTTCAAACCCTAATGGAGGTGAATAGCAAAGATTTTCACTTGGGGAAGTTTCATGTGTGGGAAGGTGGTGTGATTTGCACCACCTTGCTTTTTAAAATTGCTTATCAATTTTGAGTTGGTGTTCTCACAGTATAGATATTAATGAGGCCCCGGACTTGTCTTTTTCAGCATAGATGAGCATCCACTGTGAAACTTCTTAGCAGAAAACCTTTGGGTTGGGCAAATGACACACCAAGTAACTTGGGAAAAGTTCTTAGGCTGGATTCAGAGCTGGTGCTTTGCAGTTGGTGTTTGGGTCTTTGAATAGCAGTCATGAACTGGCTGATCTCAGTTCTGGTAGGATCTGTCCCAACCATCCAACATTTGCACTTTTCACTGTACGTGCTCATGCTGCTAATGTAAAATCTGAAATGTAATTAACAATTAGGAAACTAAAGAAATAAATACAAAACATCAGCTTCAGAAATAGGATCATAAAATGGGAAGAAAGTGAAGAACTAGCATTGTATATAAATAAAAAGCTGATTTAAATTAAAATCATAATTAAGAATTTTTTTTATTTTAAGTTTTGTTATCCAGCTTGCTGGTGCTGGAGTACCAGTTCTTCACTACCCTGAATCTCATTGTGTTTGGACATGCTATTTCAGTCTTCTCCATCCCCTGCTATTGCCCAGTGCTCCTAGGTGCGCTTTCCTCAACTCCTTTTCATGTCTAACTTACTAGGTTTATGACATGAGAGGGAGAATTCCCCTGGTGCTTAAAGTATGCTGTCTTGTTCTGCTGCTGTATAGTGGGTCCAATTCAGCCCTGGCTTAAGTTTTTGCCGGTTAATTGAAGTGAAGAGAAATGTGCCTGCTTATGCTAGGGCTGAGCTGAATTTAAGCCATATCTACACTAGCACTTATGTGGGCAAACCTTATGTTGCTCAAGAGTGTGAAAAAACATACCCCTGAGCAACATAAAGTTTGCCAGCATGAGCACTTGTGTGCACAGCATTATGTCAGCAGGAGATGCTCTCCCACCAACATAGCTACCACCACTAGTTGAGCTAGTTTTATTATGTCAAGGGGAGAGCTCTCTCCTGTCAGCATAAGGCGGATAAACAAGCAATCTTAGTTATCTCGGTACAGCTGTGCCGCTGTAAGCTTGTAAGTATAAACATGGCCTTAGTAACTGCAGTGAGGGCCCTCAAGGAAGGGATTAAATGATCTGAAAATCGGGGGGGAAAAAAAATCTCAAAAGAGGAGAATTGGGCCACAGAGCAGCAAGTCAGGAAGTATTTAGTGAAATTTCCTGCATTAGCCTCCATTGATCAGGCTTGTCTTTGTATTGCCCTGCCTCAAGACCTCCTGGTGGATGGAGGACAGCTGGCGGTCAGCTAAGGAAAACGAAAGCACTGGGGTCTGATGTGTATTCTGTCAAGGATGTGCGACTTCCCCCTCTCTCAAGGTCCTGTGTCCCCTCCAGTGCCCCCCTGGGTTAGGCCCCTCACTTGTAACGTGTAGAGTGCTTCCCTTTTCAGCTTTGCTTGGTGTTGCACCCATATTCTGTCCAGCTCACGGGATGCTCACATTGGTTGTTGCTGTGAACAGATTCACAGGAGATGAGGAGCAGACAGCAAACTCATAGGAGTCGGGGAGGAAGGAATGAAGCAACAGGAAACTGAGCTGAGACTTAATTTGGCCCTTCCCAATCCTGAATTTGACCAAGGCTTTGCTCTTGATCTTCTAAAGAAAGTTAGGAACATGATTTCTAGCTAGACAATTTACACACTGTATCCAGCAGAGGAAGAAAGCACTGGCCAGGAAGGAGTGGATTTGGCTAAAGCAGATTAAGCCAATGGGCCTGGCAGTTCCATAGGGCCCAGCAATTCAGTGAAGCAGTTTTCATAGAATCATAGAATATCAGGGTTGGAAGGGACCTCAGGATGTCATCTAGTCCAACCCCCTGCTCAAAGCAGGACCAATTCCCAACTAAATCATCCCAGCCAGGGCTTTGTCAAGCCTGACCTTAAAAACCTCTAAGGAAGGAGATTCCACCACCTCCCTAGGTAACCCATTCCAGTGCTTCACCACCCTCCTAGTGAAAAAGTTTTTCCTAATATCCAACCTAAACCTCCCCAGCTGCAACTTGAAACCGTTGCTCCTTGATCTGTCATCAGGTACCACTGAGAACAGTCTAGATCCATCCTCTTTCAGGTAGTTGAAGGCAGCTATCAAATCCCCCCTCATTCTTCTCTTCTGCAGATTAAACAATCCCAGTTCCCTCAGCCTCTCCTCATAAGTCATGTGTTCCAGCCCCCTAATCATTTTTGTTGCCCTCCGCTGGTCTCTTTCCAATTTTTCCACATCCTTCTTGTAGTGTGGGGCCCAAAACTGGACACAGTACTCCAGATGAGGCCTCACCAATGTCGAATAGAAGGGGAATGATCACGTTCCTTGATCTGCTGGCAATGCCCCTACTTATACAGCCCAAAATGCCGTTAGACTTATTGGCAACAAGGGCACACTGTTGACTCATATCCAGCTTCTCATCCACTGTAAACCCTAGGTCCTTTTCTGCAGAACTGCTGCCTAGCCATTCAGTCCCTAGTCTGTAACAGTGCATGGGATTCTTCCGTTCTAAGTGCAGGACTCTGCACTTGTCCTTGTTGAACCTCATCAGGTTTCTTTTGGCCCAATCCTCTAATTTGTCTAGGTCCCTCTGTATCCTATCCCTACCCTCCAGCGCATCTACCACTCCTCCCAGTTTAGTGTCATCTGCAAACTTGCTGAGAGTGCAGTCCACACCATCCTCCAGATTATTAATGAAGATATTGAACAAAACCGGCCCCAGGAACCAACCCCTGGGGCACTCCACTTGAAACCAGCTGCCGACTAGACATGGAGCCGTTGATCATTACCTGTTGAGCCCGACGATCTAGCCAGCTTTCTATCCACCTTATAGTCCATTCATCCAGCCCATACTTTTCTTTGGAAACCCATCATCAAAAAGCAGCTCTCTTGGTTTTAAATGATGTGATAAAATACCTGGATCCTGTAATGACCACTCAGTGCAGGGAGTGTCCTTTTCAGTGGCACAGCTTGTGCATGGCAAGAAAGGAGTGCTTTCTGTCCCTTGGCTAGTCATTGTGGAGGCCTCTGCTGCACTCTGTGGGAAGCTGAGGTATATGCCTGAGTCTCTGAACAGGACATGACAGCTGCAGTGAGGCTGGGAATGAATTTGTCATCAGTGTCTGCTCTCCCCAACACAGCAGCTAAGTCAGCGCCTGTGCCGAAGGTGATAGCAAAGGCAGCGGCTCCTGCCAAAAAAGCAGAGAGCAGCAGCGAGGACTCCAGCGATGATTCGGACTCTGAGGAGGAAGAAAAGAAGCCAGCACAGGTCAGCTTTTCCTTCCTGTCCTTTCCAATGCACGTACCACAGTAATGGAGAATCTTAAATGTGACCAACACTGTGTGGGGACTGGAACTGCTCTTGGGGCTGGGGGTTGGCTACAGAGCATGGGTCCTGGATCACTTATTCTATTTTTCAGGCTTTAATCCAGACTCAGGGTGATTTTTGCTTACACACTAAGCTCTTTGAGGTAGAGGACGTGTTCTTAGCTCTCTATAAAGCTCTCAGCATGTGACTAGAGCTCTACGAATAAGTTAGTCCTGTAACATGCAATCTGCTGGTGGACTGGTTCTAATGAAAGCAGAGGCAGATCTATAGGGTGCATTTCCCATCTAGTATTACAATCTGCTTCTCTCCCATGAGACTGAGACATACTGCTGTGGCCTGCTCCTGTAACCCGAGGGGAAGTGTGCATTTGTTTACACTGCCACCAGAGTAATCAGTGTATAAAATGCTCAGGAGAAAGAGGGTGTTATCCCTAATCACCATCTGTAAATTAAATAGTAGCATGTAACTAGTGCGGGGGGGAGAGTAGTAGTATTTCCTCCCTTTTCCCTTTGTGCTGATGCCACCAAGCTGAGAATTAATATCTGGAGCTGTGTTCTTCATGAGCAAGACACGGAGCTGAGGTACCAGTACCCAATTAAGGCTGAGGACAAGGGCTAAGGTGCCCAGCCAGCACTGTTGAGCCCTCAGACTAGCGCTTTCTCATAGGGAAGGGGACCACCAGGCAGCTACAAACCCCAAATCCATCCCTGTTTGATTGCTCTGGGTTGGGTTCTGAAAATTCACGTGCATGGAAGAGACCCTGGGTGGATTCCAATGGGCCATCTAGGATAATCATCCATGTGTTGGGATTTTCAGACCCAACTTGGAGCCATGCCTTTCTGGTGGTGGTCTTCCCTCTGGGATAGTCACTAGTCTGAGGGCTTAGTGCCCTCTTTGGGCACCCTGACTCTTCGCTCTCCTCATCCTCAAGTCTCTGTTGGGTACATCTGCTCCCTTTCCTGTTAAGTGGGAGAGAGATCATTCCAGCTTGGAAGTAACGGGGTGCAGGGAAAAGTGTCTCCTGCTGTTGAATCTTGGGGAATTTTCTGTACATTTGGGGTTATGCGCCTAAAATAAAGCATCAGCTCTGCAGATTAAGAACCCCGAACTCAAGGTTGTCTAACATTTGACTGGAAGTGCGTACAGATAATCGGTATAGAATGGGTGTGCCAGCTGGACTGTTGTCCTGTCTCTCACTCCTCTGGCCCTTTAGGCCTTGTTGACTAGAAAGGTCTCTGATTAGTTTTTCCTCTCTCGATAGAAGGTAACCAAAGCCCAGGCCAAGCCAGCTGCCACCAAAACCCAGCCCCAGAAGAAGGCTAAGAGCTCCTCCAGCTCAGACTCCAGCAGTTCAGAGGATGAAAGACCAAAGAAACAGCCGCAGAAGCAAGTGGCAGCCAAAACAGCAAAATCAGGTACCTGGCTGCACTGAGCAGATGTGTGTGAATTGGAAACCCCGGGGAAGAACCTGGGGTCTAGGTGACCAAACAACCCAGTAGAGAAGATACCATCCTAGTATGGCCACTCAGGTGACCCAGTCCAACTTGCTGTTTGGCTAGGATCACTGATGATGGGGACCTGGGGCTGCACTAGTAGCATATATTAGGCTTTGATTTCTGGAAATCCAGATATAAATCTGATCACAGGTTAATTGAATTTGGTCCTAAATGGATAGTTATCTCATGGCCTAACTAGATCCAGTGGTTGTCACCAATCCCTGACTAATTGCTTGGGCCATGTGCTGCTTGTTAATGCTTTCCACTCTTTGAGCCAACACTAACTTAAGTTAAACTTAACCCTCAACCTATAGTTATGGGACTTGGAATCAGTGGTGTCACAATAAATTCCCCCAACTGGTACTAGCCTAGTCGGGTTGTCAGAAAAGTTAACGGTAAGAGACATTTTTTGTTTAAAGTTGGCAGTAGTCTTTTTAAGAAAATTAGGTTGTACGGAATCCAAATATGGTTGTTCCAAAGCTGTATGTTGTGTATAAAGGCCTCTACAGAGAGAACAAAGTAACACGTGGAAATCACTTAAGTCATCTTTATTTACTTTTAGTTTAGGATCAACATATTTTTGTGGGATCTTAATGAGTTGTGGGATGTAATAAGTGATTAAATATGCACAACCTTTTTATAAAGCTATTGAATTTCAGTTTATTTGCAAGAGGTACTGGACATATTTTAATACATTAAACAACCATGAAAGGGCTTGTTTACATGGCTTTTATAACCTGAGCATTCGCACCTTAAAAGAAAAGTGTACAAATAGAACACATAATCTCAAAACATCTGTTTTTAAAAAGAGTGAAAATATTTTCATGACAAAACATTAGTAAACATTTTAATTCACACAAGTTAAGCACACATGTTAAAGTTGTACAGGCTATCTACAATGCAAGCGGCTGCATCATCCTTGCTGATACTGAAATCTTTGTGGCCAGTGTGGGACAAAGCATCTCCCTGAATTTTCAGTGCAACATATTACCTGTGACAGAAATAGGTCATCTTGGGGGTAGCCATCTGGTCATCTTGGCAAGAATCCATTGTTTGTGAGATGGGTACATATTTATACTTGATTCAAACTAAGAGTTTGTCTCAGCAGCCAATTGATCAGGCAATAAAATGACATAAATCCCTAATAGGAGCTTGGAGTTTTCCAGTGTATGATGATCTACAGCAGATGTAGGAGTGTGGAATTTCCACGCCAATTTTCTTTGCAAGATTGCAGTAATATTGCCAAGCCATGACTTTGGTTGGTTGCATGCTGAAGCTCATTTTGAAGCCAAAGCATTGCTGTGTCAGTAATTGTGGTGCCCTCACTCTTTTTCATCACGGACTTCATAAATGGGATGTAACAAGTCACGTAGTACTTGCCTTCAGGAGCTATGAGGTCACTTACTCCAGCTAAACAAACACTCATTTTGTGGTCAAATACAGCTGCCTTCATTATCTGTTCATTCATCTTGAGTGTAGTTACAGAAATGAGTCTGTTTAGAGTGCACTTCTTGACAAAGCATACAGCATCTCCAGGCCATGAGTTTCAAAGCATGGGACTGTCTTGTATTTGTTGGGATCACTACAGCTTGCCACATGTGATTATATCAGTTGCAGATATTCTTGTTTTCTATAACTTCTCGATTTTGCCTTTGTCAGTGTAATGGGCATAGCAATTTCTGTCTCACATGACTGATATGCTGTTCTGAATGAAAGATGCACTCAATTCTGTCAATGGCCTCTATTTGCTATCTTGTTTTTTCTTTGTAATGGCTGTTGCCTCCCTTACTCTGTGCAATCCTTGTTCACCTGCTTCATGCAGGTTTTCTTCACTTGATTCTTGGCAAATAATGCGGAGATTGTAGGAAGCTGGCATGGAGCTCTTGAGACTCCTTCAACTGTAACCAACATGAGTGTCATAAACCACCACCTCATCTAACTAGTGTTGCTCTCTTTATTTGTAAAATACACACACACACACACACACACACACCCATACCCATACCCATCACCTCTGTTAACTCTGCTCTAACTTCAGAGTATTATGTATATTAAAACAAGTACTAAGCATGCAAGAAAATGAGCATTATTTCACGTTACAGGAAAAATAACTTATGATTAACTTATTTCTAATATAAGACAAGATGGGTCAGGTAATATCTTTTATTAGACCAGTATTACCTCACCCTCCTTGTCTCTCATATCCTGGGACTAACGCGTCTACAACTAGACTGCACACAACTTATTTCTAGTATGATAAAGTGATTACTAAATGCTCTACAGAATTGAATATTAGGGAGCAATAGATGTTAAAACTATAATGTATGTCTCTTCATTTCTGTACTTAGTCGACTGAAAAGGAATTATGCCAAACTGATTTTTGCTCACAAGTTCATGCACATGCTGTTGGTATAGCAAACATTTCTGAGGAATTTTGGTGGCGATCAAGTGTGAGGGTCTAAATGTCAAAATTCAGTTTAGTAACAACCCATTTCTGAAAATAGCAGGTTCAAATTGTGTTGCTGATTTATAATAAAAAATGCCTCTAATCCTCTTTAGAGGCCTGTTTGGTCTATAATGAAAAAAGCAGTCTGCAGAGAGGCTGTTTAGAGCTGTCCTGATAAACAGGAGGAGAATGAGTGGCTTCCCAGGAGAGGGCTGGGAGAGTCTTGCCTTGTGCAGAGTGGGGAGCTGGTGCTGTCCAGGACATTTTTTGCATTGAGCGTGATTACCATTCCTTACCTCTCATGTTTTCTAAACCCTTTCTTTGCCTTATCTCCAGCAGGAAGTAAAGCTGCCCGCAAAGCACCCAATGGCAAGGCAGAAAGCAGCAGCAGCAGTAGTGTGGATTCTGACAAGGAAAAGGCTGCATCAGCAAAGGTAAACGGTGACACAAGCATGGATGACTCCATTGGTGTGAGAAATCGAAGAGTCTCTCTGTCCTTGATCCAAGGGTTGTGTAAAGTAACCCCAAAACTGCACAGCAGCTGAGTGCACGCTCATGCAGTCATTGTAGGTTTTTGCAACATCTTGCTGGGGCTTTGTGTCTTAGGAACCCCACCAACAGTCTTCTCTGCTACTGGGTGATCCATTCCTCTTTTCTGAGCCAGGAACCCCTTTTAGCTTCTGCATGTTGCACCCTCTGTATGGCTTGCTTTCCTGTTGCCAGATGTGCTACTCTACCAGCCTTACAAATTCCTGCACTGCTTCTGCAGTCCCACTGGGGAGAGTGTTAGAGCAACTTCCCTGAAATAGAGCTGGACCCCAACAGGGGGAGCTCTTAGAAACCTCCCCCAGAGAGCTCTCACTTCTCCCAGATACCTCACTGCTAATGTCTCAGCACCCCTGACAGTGAGTGGTGGTGCCCCATCTCTCTTGCTCTCTAGCTACTAATGTTCTGTCTCGCCTCTTCTCAGCCAAAGAGTCTCCCGTGTAGGAATTTAATGTGAAGTAAGAAATCCTGATGCTCTGATGGTGAGGCCTGTAATGTGCTTCCTGGCATTTGAGAAATTTCCCTAGTTCCTGGCTCTATCCTGCAAATCTGATGTCCAGTGAAGAGGGGACTCTCTTAACACAGAGTAGGGGTGATGTCTGGGCAGCACCTATCTCTCAAAGCTCAGTCTCCTTAACGAGGAAGGTATTTGTCTGTCTTCCTTGCAATAAGGCTGTTCCCAAGAAAACACCACTGCCCAAACCTGCAGCCACCCAGGCACCCCCAGGTAAAGCAAGAGCCCCTGCCAAAGAGAGCTCCAGCAGTGAGGACTCTTCTGACAGCTCGGAGGATGAAAAGCCAGCCTCAAAATCAAAGCCGAAGCCCGGTGAGTACCAGAAACCATTGCTGGTACTGTGGAGAGGAGGCCTTCTGCCACTGCTAGCCCTAGAGAGGTTTAGCTGCCCATCTCTGCTTGGTGTGGCCCAGAAGACTGAGTGGTGGTGGCGGCAGCAAGCACAGAACTGCAGGGGCTGTGTTCTAGCTGCAGCCAGGTGAGACATGGCTTAAACCTCAAACCCAGACCTTCTCTTGAGGTGAAAACTATGTTGGTTGCATCTCTTATGTGGTCATTGTCTCTGAGCATCCTGCTCTTCAGAGAGCTATTAGAGGCTGTTCTCGCGCATGATTCCCAGCCTGCCTAGAGTTGGGAAGAAAATTGCCTGTGGGTAGATCAGTCCATAATTGTGCATTATAGGGCTTCATGCACCTTACTCTGAAGCAAGTAGTGCTGGCCAGTATTAGGCTGGGTAATGAACTAGGTGGACCCCGTGCCCTGGTCTAGTATAACAGTTCCTAGGACTCCAGTAAACAGAGAGAAGCAAGCGTGAAATGTAGATGGGTTTCTTTACCTGGCGGGGAGGGGGGGTAGTTGAGGCGCAGAGCAGTAAATGAACAATGCACAGTTGTCTCTGTTCTTTACCGGACCTAACAGAATAGAAACACAAATATGGTGCTGTGCACATTCTTGTCTTTGTTTGTTTCTTTTGCTTTTTTGGTAAAAGTGGTTATCTGTACAACAATTCTGTTATGTCAAAGCATTTTTAAATTTACTTCAGAAGTCCAAATAATGAAAAACATATCTGGGCGGCTTGGGTCTGGGGAGGGGAGGGGAGGCATGGCTGTGAGTGCCCCGGGACTCCTCCGGGCAGGTGGGAGGCTTGGGGCTTTGGCCAGCCTGGAGCTCCTCAAGGGGGGCAATCTGGGCTTCAGCCAGCTTGGGGCTCCTCCAGGCAGATCGGGGGGGGGGGGGGGGGCAGCTTGGGGCTTCGGCCAGCTTGGGGCTCCTCCGGGAGGGGTTGGGGGTTTGTGGCTCCAGCCGCTGAGGAGACGTGGGGTCTCAGGGCTCCGGCTGCCAGGGGAGGTGGGGGCTAGCCTCCCCAAAGGGGGGTCCACCCACTGCCCATGCGCCTGCTGCTCACCTCCTGCGTCCCTCCTCGGTCCCCCACCTACTGCTCACCTCCTTACCCCCGCCACTTGCCTCTTCACTCCCCTGCCCCACACACCCCCTCTGCCCACCATGAGAACCCCCACTCACTGGGTGACTCACTGCTCACCTCCTCACTACCCCACTCGTAGCCAGACCCCTGCCCGCCTCCTCGCCCTGCTGCTGGCTTGCCGCTCACCTTCTTACTCTCCCGCCACACCTACCCCTGCTTCCTCTTTCACACCCCTCTCACCCCCCACTGCTCGCTTCTTCACACACACACACACCCCGCTCACTTCCACATCTTGTTCCGTGTGTTCCACGGTCCACCTGTCTCTCCAGAGAGGTGGCACGTGCAGGAACAACAGGGATGCTTTCCCTCCCCTCCACTGCCCAGGAAACTGCTGTGACTGTAGGGAAAACCCCTGGTGGCCGCATGCGGCCATGGTGCCCGCATTTGAGAAACTGGATTAGGCCATCCAAATCTAAAAGGGAGGAATGCTACAGTGACACCACAGCAAAGGGGAGTGGTGCTGTTGCTGGAGGAGTCAGGAGTGGCAATACTTCGGGGATGTCCCCTCCCACCATACTGAATATAAAACCGTTGATCACAACTGTGCAAGTGACTAGGAGCAAGTAGCATAACTGGCTTGTTTTATATTGTTGCCTGGCTAAAACAGAGAAGTCCAGCATGACGCGTGCCGTATTTGCCAATGTGCAGGGCTGGTGTGTCTGCATTGGTGCCCCCGCTGATCCTGTGTCTTTGTAGGTCCATACAGTGCGGTGCCACCCCCAAAGGTCTCAGAGCCAAAAAAGGGCAAAGCAAAGCCCTCTCTTGCAAAGGCTCCTGGGATAAAGGCCGAGAGCAGTGACTCCTCAGACAGCAGCTCGGACAGCAGCGATGAAATGGAGCAGGCACCCAAGAAGGGAACGACAGGTGGGTAGTGGGGAGAGGGAGGCTAGGAAGGGGTCATATTAGATTGTGCAGGAAGTGCCTGTGTGGGGTGCAGTCGGTTCCTGGCCACAGAGTGGCTTCTGAAATTACCTGACAATTGTGGATTACGCTGCTGTTTTTGCCTTTTTAAAGGTCTCAGAGCAGCTAATATCTGTCCCAAAACAGGCTCCAGGAGCTGAGCTTGAGTTCCAGACTGTGCTCAGTCCCATCTCTAATTTGGACATGAGGTCAAATAAACCGTACTGGAATTCCATTTACTTTGGTGGAGTTATGCCAGGGATGAGTCTGGCCCATTATTGAAGTTGGCAGAGGCCTTGCATTGGGTTAATGTATTGGGTTATGTGAATGAAAATCCCTTCTGTATCTGATCCCCCCCGCGTATGTTGAGTAGGGGAGCATGTGCTCATGTGCGATGCTGCATTCTCAGCCCAAGAATGGGCTGCAAGTTAGGCCTGGTCTGTAGTGTGCCATGCAAGGGGACAAGGAGCCCTGACATCTGCCTACTCCAGGTGGTTAGGAATCTCAGGGGCTGGGAATCTGGAGTCCTGAGTTCTTTGCAATGCTGCCCACGGGTGAATTGCCTGTCTTTTCTGTCCAAGAGGCTAATAACCCACCCTCTTTTTTTATTATTATTATTTTTTTAAGGAGTCCAGTGGCACCTTAAAGATTAACTGATTTATTTGGGCATAAGCTTTCATGGGTAAAAATACTCACTTCTTCAGATGCATGGAGTGAAAGTTACAGATGCAGGCCCCTGCCTCCCCTGGCAGCCGGAGCCCTGAGACCCCCGCCTCTCCTGTGGCTGGAGCTATGACCCCCCCTTCCCTGGTCATTCTATAACAGATTTAAAAGTCACTATTCTTGAACAAAAAACTTCAGAAACAGACTTCAAAGAGAAACAGCAGAACTAAAATTCATTTGCAAATTTAACACCATTAATCTGGGCTTGAATAGGGACTGGGAGTGGCTGTCTCATTACAGAAGCAGTTTTGCCTCTCCTGGAATTGACACCACCTCATCTATCAGGGGGTAGCCGTGTTAGTCTGTATCTACAAAAACAACAAGGAGTCTGGTGGCACCTTAAAGACTCATCTATTATTGGGAGTGGACCACATCCACCCTGATTGAATTGGCCCTGTCACCACTGGTTCTCCACTTGCAAGGTACTCCCTTCTCTTCATGTGTCATTATATAATGCCTGCATCTGTAACTTTCACTCCATGCATCTGAAGAAGTGATGTTTTTTACCCACGAAAGCTTATGCCCAAATAAATCTGTTAGTCTTTAAGGTGCCACCCGACTCCTTGTTGTTTTTTGCGGATACAGATTAACACGGCTCCCCCCTGATACTTGCTACCCTCCTTTGTAAAGCTCTTGCAGATCCCTGGATGAAAAGTGCTTTGTGAGATTCATGGTAATTATTTCTCTTGCAGCCAAAGCAAGTCTGGCTAAAAAAAAACCTGCCCCAACACCCACTGTGACCATCAAGAAGGGTGGATCCAGTTCGGACAGTGACTCCGGTGAGTGAGGGAGCAGGGATTTGAACTTTTGATGCAGTGACTGCACATGTCCCCTTTCAGCCCAGGGTCACTCAGCTAGGACCCAACCACCTCTTTGCTAGGACTCTTAGTGAGAGTGAGTCTGAGCTCCCTGCAGTGTCCATGGCAAGGTAAAGGGCTGCCTCTGAAAACTGCAGCCTCCTGTATTGATGTGGTGGGAAGCACAAGTGAGTGGGCACAGACAAGAACAGTGACTAGTCCAGGAAGGTCTGCAGATTGCAGGGTGGTGAAGGGTATTCCCTAACAAGTACCTATGGTGGGATTAGGAGTTCTTGTTTTGGATCCATTTTTGGGCTTTTCAGGTCCTCCATAACAGAGTCATGGTTGGAACCAGGTGTCAATTCTCTAGGTGAAAAATATCCCCCTTATGCCAGGTCCAAGGTGGGGAGAAAGAGGAACCTTTTTAAAATAAATCTTCAGTTCCATTTGGACCACTGCTAAAACACAGTCTGGAGTGTGGAACAGAAAACTCAAATGGTGTCCTTTCCATCTTCCCAAGTTCACTCCAGTCTGTTCCCCTGTTCTTTTTGTCATTGATTCCCTTCTCTCTGTTTCATTCTGTTCTTTGATCCCCACTACACACTTTTTCTTTTCTCTCCATTATTTCCTTCCTGGCTCTCTCCTCCCTCTTTGCTCTTTCTTTAGTGAAGCCAATACTCTTTCTTCAGTCCCCTAGTTTCTACACTACTCCACATCCACTCAGCGCCCTCTCACTGCACGCACTCTTACGAAGGGGTGGGCCTACCTCCTGCTGCTGTTCCTCATTCTCCCAGCAAAGAAGAAACATGGAAATCTTTAGGGCACATTCTCAGCCCTAAGTCCTCCAGCTCCTGTTGCCTCCATTCCCTGGGACGGGGGCAGGAACATAGGCAGGAATACTTGCTGTGGTGCTCTCTGGCTCTGCTGTTGGCCTCGCCTCACCTCACTTGACGATAGTAGTCCGGTGAGTGGCAGTGGTGCCTCCGTAAAGTGTGAGGCTCAAGGCCACAGCTTTGCCTAAAATGACTACTGTCTGGGGTCCCTGGTGGACTCACTTGGTGGTATACCCCTGAAACGCACTGACACTTGCGGATGTGCTTCTCTTGTCTAGATTCCAGTTCTGAGGAAGAGAAGGTAGTGACCAAGCTCACTGCCAAATCACTTGCAGCGAAGGGTCCTGCCAAACCGGCGAAGGGTACTGCCAAGCCAGGACAAGCAAAGAAAGGCTCCAGCTCCTCCTCGGACAGCTCAGGTATCAGGACAGGAAGGGATGGGGATCTCACCCCCACCACTACTGAGCAGGTGTGAGTGCCGTGCCTACCCTCCTAGTCTGTGTTCCCAGCTGTGGTACCAAGAATACAGAGGCACAGGGACACTGTCTAATCAAACAGACTTGATATTTGCTGACCAATTCCTGATGATAAAAGCTAAGCATGCAAAACCAACCCCATGCAAAGTGCCATTCTCTTGGGCATGAAGTGTGGGGAAACAGGTACCCGCTAATGCTTCATCACTCACAACTCCTACACCTCTGCCGCATAGCTGAAATACAGGGTACTGGGGAGCTGTTCGGCATGTATTTTTGTTTGTTGGATGAAAAGCCACAAGGGGGCTGAACTTAATTCTCCAGTGGGAAGAATACAAGGGAAGGAGGAGGACAGTCCCATCTCTAACCCATTTCTCCAACAGCCACTGTCCATAAGAGTGCTTGTAAACCACACTAAAGAGCTGCAGCACTGTTTAAGAGCAGCTAGTGCAGTGTGTTGCCTTGAAATTGTAAACCACCCTTCTGAGGGGTGGGAACAGGAATGGCCCCAACTCAGCTCTGATTTTTAGTGCCATTTGATTCTGTGCTAGTGGCAAGTTCCCAGGGCTCTTCAGCCATGTTGCTAGGGCCCAAAAATCATTCTTGTTTGGCAGTATGTGTGGTTAAGTCCAGTTCCTAGTGGGCAGGTGTCTGACACAACCGCTTGTCCCCCTGTGGCTGTCTCAGCAGAGGTAAAGCATCACTTGGAACATGGAGACTGAGCTCCCCGTTGACTTGGAAGAGCCACTTCTGAGGGTCAGAGTTGAGATGTGCTTGTGGGGGGAAGAGATGGCGGCTGCCCATGCTACACCTGCTCTAAGCAGATCCCATAAATCTCTAAGGCTGTTATTCTGCACCTTTCACAGAGTCCCAAACCAAACAGGTTTTGCTTAGGTACTAGTGTAGAAGGGACTCCAGTTACTGCTCCTGCTTGTCTATTTTGGTCTGGCTGAACAAGTGTGTTCAGTACTTGGCTATTCTCATTGGCATCTTCTTGTATTGGAAACTTCCCTCCCAGATTCTGACAGCTCTGAGGATGAGACCCCTGCAAAGCCTGCAGTCAAACCAGCTCCACCTGCAGCCAAGAAGCCTCCTGCTGTGGCAAAGAAAGCCCAGAGCAGCTCTGACTCAGATAGCAGCTCTGAGGAAGAGAAGAAAGCCCCTCCAGCTAAGCCAGCCAGCAAGACAGCTAAGCCAGGGTCCAAACCCTGCACCCTGGGCCCCAAAGACGGCAGCTCAGATTCTGACAGCTCAAGCAGTGAGGAGGAGCAGAGCAAACCAGCAGTGAAACCAGCCAGCAAATCACCAGGGGGCACTAAAGCTGCTGCAGGGAAGAAAGCAACTGCCGCTAACAGTAGCAGCAGCTCGTCTGACAGTTCCAGTGATGATGACGAGAAGCCCAGAACAGCAGGGACTCCAGTCGCCGGGTTGAAGTCAGGGAAAGGGGCACAGAACAGCTCCAGCTTGGTGAAAGAGAAACCAAAGGCTTCATCCACACCTGCAGCCAAATCGCCGGCTACAAAGAAGCCAGAGCCCAAGCCAGCGGGTGGCAGTGAGAGTAGCTCCGAGAGCTCCAGCGAGGAGAAGGGAAAAGCAAATGGAGGTAATCTGTGCCAGCCACGAAGGGTGTCTGTCAGGCAGTGGGTGTTGGAGGGCAGAGCTTATGTGGAGCCGTCTTCCAGAAGCGGTTTCCTAAACAAAACTCTGCATGTAACCAGCAGCACCTCCACACACTAGAGGATGGTTGCCCAAGAGTTCCTTATCCAGTGCTGCTGCTCTAGATTGGCCATTAGTGGAGTGTCTGTCATTGTTCCTGTACCACCCTACTCCAGACAGCACATGCTCACGGTGCCAGCATACCTCAGTCTGACTTGTGTCCCAGTGGAGAGAGACTCTGCTCCCCTTCCCCAGGTGGAGGCTGGTCCCATTGAAGTCTAACTGCTATTGTTTTTAGCAGGTTCGATTAAGAAGAAGCGGAAGAGCGAAGATGACCAGGAATTGGAGACACCAGACAGTAAGAAGATTAAGACCAAGACCAGAACGCCACACTCATTTCCCAAGGTGAAGCAGGTGAGTGAGGAGAAAACGTGCTGAATCTTTCTTGTCTCTCAGTCCCAGAAATCTGCACTGCTTTCCCTGGTGGTCGAGGCTGCAGGAGATAGTCTCCCCCTCCTCAGCCAGCCTAAGTGCCCCTAATGTGGAGCCCACAGAAGATGCACATTGTGACCCCAGCATCTTTCTGGGTGAGGATGACTGTATAGACTCCCTCTGGATCCCCTCTGTACTGTCCTTACTGTCAAAGGGAAGGATCACAATTTCATGTGGCCTGGAAAACTGGACCAGGGAGCAACTAGAATTTCCCCCAGTTTAGTGTCCTGCATTGTTATGTAGGCCAGCCAAGAGAAGGCCATGTGCAGGTATTGACTTAAGGTGACCTATGTTTTTCTCTAACAGCCAGCTGTTCCATTCCGACGAGTAAGAGAGGAAGAGATCGAGGTGGATTCCCGTGTAGCTAACAACTCATTCGATGCAAAGGTAGGGACGAGTCCAGCCAGAGCAACAAAAACTGGCCTGTTTTGCCCCGAGAACGCAGGTCATCTGGGAAAGGGTTTTCATGGTGCTTGTGGGGAGCTCTCCAATCTGAATCTCTCCCACCAGGAGGCTCTACTGGGAAATACATGGGCTCTGGCTGTGAGGACCTCCCAGCCCCTCCCACAGAGGAACTGGGTGAAAACTCCTTTTAGCCCTTGGAAGTCGTTACTGGGTAGTATACAAAGCAGGACGTAGTGTTTGCCATGTTGGCTGTTGAGTGCTGACCTGGCCCCCCTCTTCTTTATCTCACAGAAAGGAGCTGCAGGCGACTGGGGAGAAAAGGCCCACAACGTACTGAAATTCACCAAAGGCAAATCCTTCCGCCATGAGAAGACAAAGAAGAAAAGAGGCAGTTACTGCGGAGGTGCTATTTCTACCCAGGTCAATTCCATCAAGTTTGAAAGTGACTGAGCTGCAGTTGGCTTGGGAGTCCATACCCCATCCGTCCCCCAAAGCCAGCTGGATGGGCATGTGAACCGAATGGACATGGTAGACCCCAATCCTGCCTGGAATTTAATCCTCCCCACTCTCTTGTGGGGAGAAGGTAGCCCTTGCCATAGGATGTGGAAGAGCGGCTCGATGCTCCCACGTTATTTCTGACTAATTCTGGCATAGCGCCTGGTGACACCAGATCCTACCCGAGTGTCCTAATTTTGTACAGTTTTATTTTAAAAGGCTGGTGGTGCCATGGAGTTCAGGTTCCCGCCCACCTTGTAAAGCAAAGAAAATTTATATTTTCAATGAATCCGTTTTTCTTTTCTAGCCAGTTTAACTGTTGAGACCTGTGAAATTTAAAGTACTGTAGCTTGTTTGTGGCTAGGTCTGAGTGACCTGCGGTTACAGCTCCCTCGCTGTGCACCTCCAGCTTTACAAAGCACATCTCTAGAGGGGCAGAGTTTCTTCTACTTCCCTCTCTTTAAGGCCCCCTCTTTCAGCGACTGTCTCTTCACCCAGGGCAGACCCTGCTGGTGCCATTAGGCAGGGTCGCTAGAGAAGCAAAGTGCTTTTCAGCCAAGAGCATGTTGCCACCAGCGTGAGAAGCTCAGGGTTCAGGTTGCTAGGACTTCCCTCTCCCTCCTGCACCTTTGGCACTGACGTCAGAAGCTCAAAGCCCCAAACTCTGGGGGAGTTTCAGATGTGGTGTTCTTTCATAGGGAAGGTACAGGCTATGGAAGAAGTGGGGACACTCCTGGCTGCTTGGCCACTTTGGGGTTTGGAGAATCCCTTGGCCCAATAGAAAGGTTAAAGAGGCAGGACCGATAAAGCCTCTGCCCCCCGCCCCCTTCCTCACCTAGCTCTCCACTCCCTTAACTCAGGGATGTTCTGACATCAATGATTTCCCCAAGTCCTCTCTAGGAATCTGACTCCCCAACACATGCTTTGTCTTAGCCATGTGCAATGCAGCTGGTGGGAGGTTGAGATGAATGTAACACGATTTGCCTTAAACTTCTCCCCTTGGCTGGATCAGTTGCCCTTTTCCTGCCTGAGAAGCCCCTTTGCAGAAGTAAAATGCCTGTTGCCCTCCATGCTTTAGTGTCTGAAAGACCTGGTGCCAGAATGGAGACAGCAAGCAGAAGTTAGTCCTGGCTTTAAGTACAAGACAGGCAAGTTGCTGCAGCCTGATCTCCAGCATGGTTGAAAGCCTGAGGGCCAGGTAACCCAGGGCCTCATTTCCATCCTCCCTTTCCCTCCCAGCAGGATGGAGCCCTACAGATCTTAGACAGCTCTGCCCCCAGCGAAGGGCCCTGCTATGGTATGTGTGAGAAGCAGTGCCAGATAATTGAGTGTTGGAGGTGACTAACAAGCCACCCCCATGCACATTAACTTATTGCAACTTGTTGGAAGGAGCATCCCAGCACCGCACCTTCATGCTTGCATAATAAGCCTCATCACTGGCTTCTTTCCATGCAGCAATGCACATGCTCAGGAAACCAGGGCTATTCTGGAGAGTTGGAGGGTGGGAAGAAAATACCCTCTGCCTTCCTGGGTAGGCTTTTGGAGCAGAGTCCCAGCTGGGACCTGTCAAATACCCTTCTCTGTCCTCCTCACCTGGCACGTGAATGACTGAACTGTCAACATTTTAAAGAGTTTTAAGTTTGGGGGGCGGGGGTTTGATGTGTGAGCACACAAGTGTCTCCTACAATAAAGAAGCTTGTGTTTGTAAGTTATGTGCATTTCACTGATGGGTTTTGACACTTGGAATGGGGGCGGGAAAAGGAGGGGGAAGCTATTTATCTGTGACAAGATGCACCACCTTGTCTGAGGTGTGGTCAATAGGTCTAACTGCATTTATCTGGATTAGGTAGTGGTTAGTCAGCCTCTAATAGCAGTGTTCTTACCCAAAGGTGGCACTGGACAATGTGAGATAAGGGATGGCCCATGCAGCTGAGAGCTAAGGAAAATAGGTGAGTGGAGGATATCAAGAACGGAAGGATGGGAAAGAATAGAAATGTGTAGGAGTGTGCTCTTTGCAGGAATATGAACAGGTGTAATGAGTGCACAAGAAGCTAGCCTGGGTGCTGGTGAGTGGAGTGAGGAGCCCCTGTGCTATTTGTCTTTACGTAGTGCTGGGACCCCCATTCATGTTCCTGGAGCCCATGGTGCTAGGTGCTGTACAAAGAACAAAAAGGCAGCCCCTGCCCCCAGGGGCTTATTGTCTAAGTAATGCAGGTTATGTCAACGGATCTGGTCAGATACTGGTTCTAACTAACCTTTTATGCAGCGGTGACGTCTCTGCTAAATCTGGCTTCCTATGTGCCGCAGTGGAGCAAAACCTGTGTGCAAAGAACATAATGGGGGAAAAAATCCTTAGGTAAATATCCATGTAAAGAAGTTGTCTGCGTGCTTCACCTGCTATCTGAACACATGTGCAGGGAAGAGAAGTTCTTATGCCTGCATTAATTCAAGGAACTGACCAAGGTCTTATGTACTGTGGGTTTGCTGTGATGCTTTTTTGTTGCACTACAAGAAGTGCTGCCAGGTGGTGGTGATGGCAACATTCCCTGTAAAGCAGCAATTTTCAATATACTGGGCATGTCACAAACATGCTGCTTGCGACTTTCTCTATTCCCAGGGCAGGGGTGGCGAGGGCTGGGCAGTGACTTAGGCAGAATGGGGCTCTGTGGCTGCTGAGGCAAGAGTGGGATCAGAAGGGGCTGAAGCAGCTCCTGAGGAGCAGGTAGGAAACAGGGTGGTCAGGCTGGGGCCATGCGTAGTGACCCATGGTGAGAGACATGAGCCACCAGGACCTACCTACCTTCCCAGCCTGGAGCCACCCCCACTGCCAAGTCTCAGTACCTTTCCTTGCTCCCCCTCCTATCTCTGACACCCCAACTGTCCCCTGCTCCCCATTATAGTGCAGCCACCTCTACATCCCGTCTGCTCCAGCCTCCCTGTACTCCCCATTCAGAGCAGCCAGCCTGACTTCACCCCTGCTGCCCTTGACTCTCCCATTGGGCACAGGCTCTGGCCTGGTGGCTGCATCACTTAGCAGCTCCCTGTGATGGAAGTGTTGGTGCAGGGCACCTGTTTGTGCCCTCCCTCTGGGGCTAAGCTGGCCATACTCAGTCCCATCTGGGGCAGGGGAGCAGGGCAGCCAGTAAGCCCCCTCAGTGACCCTCTCCCTTTGTCCACAGTCCACAAATGGATGTATGGGGGCCTAGACACCAGTCTTCCTAAGGCATGTGGCCTGGGTCCAAAGTTCCCTGTAAACTGCATGCACATCATGTCCACTTTTGTCTGGTCACCTTTGCAGTTGTAGTGTGCTATAGAGGGGTGAAAACACTATCTACTATAGGATAACTACAGGTGTTTTCTTCTCACTTGTAGCCACACCGCAGTGAGTGAGTCCTTGGTAAGACCACATTGGGTGGTGAGGTTAAGGGAATTGGTAAGCCATTTTGGGGTAACACACTTCTAGAGCCCTTTACCTCTGCAGCTGTACAAGGTTCAGCCCTCTCACATCTCTTAATTTTGGTGTGAAGTCATTAGGGGAGCTGGTCCAATAACACCAGCTGAAGGGCCAGCAATATGTGTCATGTACTGCAATGCCTGGAGATCAGTACCAGGTCAAGCTGAACACATGCAAGACAGCCTTGATGCAGAGGGGAAGAGGGTACTGCTAATTCATCTGTGACAGGTATGGCAATTTCTTGCGATATCTTAGACAAACCTTATTGAACTATGTTTCAGTATCCTAGGAGCTCATTGCATTAAAACTGCAAATGTTTCTTTGAGGTTGTGTGTAACTTGCTTAGGAGTCATGATTAATGTAAGCCTTGGGCAGTGCTACCGGCTGTAAAGGACTCTCTTAAACAATGGGCTAAAGTAAAGAATAAACTGTTAGTTGTTAGGAAATACTTGGGAAGAGGGGAATGTAAAGGTCTGGAGGAAGGCATGATCTTCTAAAACTTCACCCTTGGGGTGGGACCTTGGTCTAGGAAGTATCTACTCCCTGGAACAAGAGGCCCAAACTGCATAGAGGAGTAACTTCCAGCTTGTAGTGACAGGAAGACACTGTGTGGGGTTTGAAGGACATTCACTGGCCACAGCACTTGTTGGGGATGATCTCTGGTGAGCTCATTAGCATGTGTGTAGTTTTTGATTGTTTTCTCTGTAATGCTTTTACAATAAACTCAAATAACTAGAAAGCTGTGTGGTAACTTAACTGTGTCAATGACACCATTAGCTGACTCTGCTTAGGCAGTCTTTGTTGAGGAGCTCACTGTTTGGCAGGGAGCAGTGCAACCTGAAAATACCCTGTTCAGGAGGGGAAGAAAGGTGGGACTTCACCCAAAAGAGGTGATGGTTGGAGAGCCAGAAGACTAAGTGCCTTGGCTGGAGCATAGAAGGGAAATGCAGGTGCCCTGAACTGTAACAGTATCCTTGGCTGGCGGTTTTTGCCCACACCCTTGAGGCACGTTTGGACTCAATGCTTTTTGATCACCAAAAAGCCATCATTGTGGGGGAAAACTCCACCACTTGTATGCGTGGCTGGCTGGAACGCTGCTCTGTTGTAGAGGCTGCAGAATTTAGCCACTTGTATATGCATGTTGTGATCAGTCTTGTTCAGTGCACCTAAGAGTGGAACCACACCCCCTTCAGGAGCACATCGGTTTACAGAAGGAAGCAGCCTGTAAGTTGTGTACAGTGTAGTGCATTTAGACCCTAGCTTTGCCCTGGTTTCCTGGGGAGCAGAGAACAGTTCTAATTAAAAATCTTTAGTGGCTGTCCCTAATTATGGAGCTATGCGGGTGGGTGGCTGCAGGACTGGCCTAAGCAGAGCAGGGATCAACTCTACCAGCGCATGGCCCCTACTGGTGCCCTACCCCGTATCCCTGCCCATGGCCGGAGCTAGCGCCAGACTTCATCTCCACCAGGGTGCTGCTCTGTGCAGCTGCCCACCCAGCATACGATTAACGCCTAAACTCCAGCGCCGCCGTTTCCTCCTCCCGTCGGGCAAAGGGCCGAGCCAGACCTGCCCTTCTTCTCTTCCAAAGGGTGCAGGCAGGGCTGGCTCCAGCATTTCTGCCGCCCCAAGCGCAAAAAAAAAAAAAAAAAAAAAAAGCTTTGATCGGCGGCGGCAATTGGCAAGGGAAAAAAAAGCCGCAATCGGCTGCGGCAGGTCCTTCGCTCCTAGAGGGAGTGAGGGACCTGCCGCCCGAATTGCCACAGGTGCTGCCCCTCTCCCTTGGCCGCCCCCAAGCACCTGCTTGTTAAGCTGGTGACTGGAGCCGGCCCTGGGTGCAGGCGCTGGGCGACCGTAACACACCCCCTGGCCCTAGGGCTGCGCCTGGCTCCCCCTTCCTGCCGAGCTAGTGCCCGAGGCGCTGGGGCAGGGGAAGGGAGGCGCTACCTCCCAGTCCTGTCTCGCCTGATCCCGCCAACGCTGCATCCCCGTGGGCCCTGGCCGCCCCCTAGCGAGGCCCGTGGGCGGGAGGCTCCCAGCTGGGGGCCCGCGGTGTGCGGGGATTCCGGAGCGCGGAGAGGCCGGGCCGCTCCGCTTGCCAATGGGAGCCGGGCGTGTGGGCTGAGAGGCGGGCTCCGCCTGTGCCGGCCGGCCGGGCTGAAAGGGGCCCGAGGGGGAGGCCAATGCCAGTACTAGCCGCTGCATCGCTGCGCGACTCCCCGCTGCTGCACCTGTCCCGGCTGGGTGGAGGGAGGCGGCCGGGACTTGTCTAGTGCCGCGGCCGCCTTTGGAGACGCACAGGTGGGTGACAGGCGCTGCGGGCTGGTGTATGGCCGGGGGGTTGTTCTCTCTCTGGGCCCGGGCCGGTGTTGGGGGGCAGCTTCTCCGTCTCTAGGTCCCCCTGCGGGCCCCGATCGCCCGGCTCTGCGCTAGCCTCCCGGGGACCCGAACATCCTAGTGGGCTCCAGCCCGGACCCCCTCCCCGTCACCCCGGCCGTAGCAAGGGAGCGCCCCCCAGCCCATCAAAGCGGGGGTCGTGATCCTACCGCCTGGCTAATCGCGGCCCCAGGGCTGGGATCGCCCCGGCTCTAGACGGGATCTCAGAGCGCTCCAGATGTTGGAAGGGAAGCCCAGCTCCTGGAGCGGGCTGCAGGGTAGCAGCCAGCTCGGAGCACGTGGGCGAGGTGTGAGCTGGATTAGCTACAGTTTGGGATGTGGCTGTCTGCTCTAGCTGAATTTGCAAACGGCTCGCGCTCCTCAGAGCCCATGTAAAGTAATTCAGCCAGTGGTGTTCCCTGTGTTGGCAGGCGTGCCTTTGGCAGCATTGCCCAGGAAATAGGACCTCCACATACGTGCTACCCTTAACTGGCAAGCTGTGCTCTTTTGCTACTGCAGTGAACCAACGAGTACAGTAGCTGGTTCTGTTTTACAAGCCTTAGCCTGGAATCTTACCCTGCTGCTGCAGAGGGGCGGAAGCAGCTCCCTGTCCCCATGGCCTTTCGTTTCCTCTGCAAATGTCTCCTCTCCTGCTGTTGACTGCCTCCTCTGTCTTAATCAAGATGTTAAAATAAATCTGGGCAAATTCCTGCTGAATAACTTGGAAAACTTGGCCCTGTTTTCAGTTTGCAAGTTTTTCCGCAGAGGTGTTGTGAAATTCTCAAATTGGCTAATCAAGATTATTCACCAACTTCTTCCATTAATTCTTCTTGGTGTGAAGTGCCAGGTTTATAATCAAATATATGATTAGAAATGTTCTCACCCTTGGCTGGTTACATAACGGGTGTGGTTTAAGAGCCTAGATGGATAAGGTAGGCAGGGTTGTTTCTCTTCTCTATATGGACTCCTTGCCTAACTAGCTGTGTGTAAACTTTAGTTGTGAATTTAATTCTAAAATTCACAACCTTTGTTGTGGTGTTTGCATCACTTATGAATGTCCCAATGAGACTCTCTTGTGACTAATACTCGTGCACTAAATTTAACATCCTGTAAATTAATAGTAGTAAAAAGTAACCAGAAAAATACTGTTAACATTCAGACTGAAACTCATCTAGACCCTGAGTCTGCAAAGATTATGCCTGGGAGTAGTCTCATTAACTTTAGTGGAACTAAACAAGTGCATGAGTCTTTGCAGGACCCGACCCATAGACCATAGTGATCAATGGCTCCATGTCTAGTTGGCAGCCGGTTTCAAGTGAAGTGCCCCAAGGGTCACTCCTGGGGCCAGTTTTGTTCAATATCTTCATTAATGATCTGGAGGATGGCGTGGACTGCACTCTCAGCAAGTTTGCAGCTGACACTAAACTGGGAGGAGTGGTAGATACGCTGGAGGGTAGGGATAGCATACAGAGGGTCCTAGACAAATGAGAAGATTGAGCCAAAATAAATCTGATGAGGTTCAGCAAGGACAAGTGCAGAGTCCCGCACTTAGGACGGAAGAATCCCATGCACTGCTACAGACTAGGGACCGAATGGCTAGTTCTGCAGAAAAGGACCTAGGGGTTACAGTGGACGAGAAGCTGGATATATGAGTCAACAGTGTGCCCTTGTTGCCAAGAAGGCTAACGGCATTTTGGGCTGTATAAGTAGCAGCATTGCCAGCAGATTGAGGGATGTGAGCATTCCCCTTTATTCAGCACTGGTGAGGCCTCATCTGGAGTACAGTGTCCAGTTTTGGGCCCCACTCTAGAAGAAGGATGTGGAAAAATTGGAAAGGGTCCAACAGAGGGCAACAAAAAGGATTAGGGGGCTGGAGCACATGATTTATGAGGAGAGTCTGAGGGAACTGGGATTATTTAGTCTGCAGAAGAGAAGAAATAGGGGGGGGGGATTCGATAGCTGCTTTCAATAGGGTAACTGTCCCGATATTTAGGTGTTTGTCCCGATATTTCGCTGCATTGCTTTTTTTTTTTTTGCTCCGCTGATGACGCCCTCCCTCCCCATGTGTCCCGATATTTTCTTCCTCTCATCTGGTCACCCTAGCTTTCAACTACTTGAAAGGGGGTTCCAAAAAGGATGGATCCAGACTGTTCTCAGTGGTAGCAGATGACAGAACAAGGAGTAATGGTCTCAAGTTGCAGTGGGGGAGGTTTAGGTTGGATATTAGGAAAAACTTTTTCACTAGGAGGGTGGTGAAGCACTAGAATGGGTTACCTAGGGAGGTGGTGGAATCTCCTTCCTTAGAGGTTTTTAAGGCCTGGCTTGACACAGCCCTGGCTGAGATGATTTAGTTGGGAATTGGTCCTGCTTTGAGCAGGGGATTGGATTAGATGACCTCCTGAGGTCCCTTCCAATCCTGATATTCTATGATTCTATGAATTTGAACCAATATTCACCAACATTCTTCTTCTATAATTGACAGCTCTACTAAATAAGATTAGGTCTTATCATCCATAGGGTATCCCCTGGATAGTGGCTCCCTATTCAGACCATTTT
Source organism: Trachemys scripta elegans (assembly GCF_013100865.1). NCBI lineage: Eukaryota > Metazoa > Chordata > Testudines > Emydidae > Trachemys > Trachemys scripta. Next base: position 56,834,832 of record NC_048304.1, on the reverse strand, counting down.
TCTTTAACCTTTGTTTATGGTAGTTCAGCCAGTTTTCAAGACTGGTGAGCTAATTTGAATAAGCCTTTCTGAGACACAGTATTAACTGCTTTACTAAAATTCAGCTATATCTACTGTTGCCCTAATGTTGTAATGTTCTGTCAAGAGCAATCAAGCTTGTCTGGCAAGTATTATTCTTTATAAATTCTCAGTGCTTCCTACTCATGGTTTCATAACCTTGTAGGATGTTTAATTACTTTTTTTAAAATACACTGTGTTACTACAGAGAAAAGCTGTAATTACAGGGCAGTAATTGATAGGATTGCTTCTTTCCTTTGTTGAAGCTGGACACTCTGGTATCTCCTTAGTTCTTTATGGATTCTAAAAAAAAAATATTGTTAGTAATCCAGTAACTTAAATTCTTGAACCCCTTTACTATCCTAGCATACATTTCAGCTGAGCCTGTTGCTTGGATGTGTGAACTTGCTCTCTATCAAGAGGTGTGTTTTCAAGGCTTTTGTCCCTTCCTGTCTTTCTAGACCTTTTTGTCTCTGAGTCCAATATCTCATCTGATTGGTCATTTAATCTCTTTTTTGTTTATTTGACCTACTAGTATCCCCAAGCCAGGTGTAATTTGTAAAATCACGTGTTTGTTAAAAAAAGAAAAAGCCAAAATATCTGAGCACTTAAAACTGGACAGTATCAGACTGCAAATCCCTGTGATGATTAAACTTGATGATACTCTAAATAAAAAGTGCTTTCAACCATGCTTGTAGCAGTTTCCATCGCCTCACACTGACTCTACAGGCATTCTAGGCTTCGGAGTGATGTGTGGTGGGTTTGTTGATTTGTGTGTTGTTGTGTTGTGCTGGGAGATTTGTGTGGGTGGCAAATAAGGGTGTGTGCTGCAGTGAAGGGCCTTATGTTTTTGGAGTTGTGTATACTGGTTGTGGTGGGGGACAGGTGGCTGTTGATTTGTATCTAGGGGTGTGTGCTGTGAGACTTGTGCAGATTGCAGTTGGGTTCACAAGTGTGGCACTATCCCTCATACAACCAATGAAACCGTTGCATGCAAATTAGCTGTCGAGAGGAAGGGTGGTGAATGGTTGATTACCTCTGATATCACAATGGTCTAGGTACATGCATGCCTTACTGTAGCTGTACACCACATGCATGTAATTTGTCAAGTAAATGCGGATGAGAACCTAAAAATTGGATGGTGGTAGACTGTGAAACCCAGTGATGTTTGAAACTGGTCATATTCTGAATAAAAAGAACTCTCGACCATGCTTGTAGTTGCTTCCATCCCTTCACATTGCTTCTACAGACATTTTAGGCTTTAGAATGACACACACAGTGACCTTCTGGAATATTATTCTATAGATTCTCTCTAGTACTTCATTTTTTTTTCTGTTCTGCATAAGAAAACGATTATATCCATGACAGTTTTGTGTTTAAAATCTCCCCCTGCTGCTAGGGTAAATCTAGCCTTGCTTTGCTATAGACCTTTTGCAGGAATGGTTTGTGCAGAATGCTACAGGAGCATGGGTTCGAGTCTCGCACAAGAATCTCGTAAAGTAGTGTCACTGACCGGGTGACTAAGCCAGCCTTGTAAAACGATGGCCTGGAACCAGTGGCAATGAAGTCCACCGAAATATAAAAACATTTGTTCAAAAAGTTAACGTGGGTTACACTTTCCTGCCTGAGAATGTGCTCTGTATGGTATTTTGTCCTGGAGGCTTTTTACTACAGTTTCCTCTTAGTTCCAGAAGTGCCTGTCTGAAGTGAAATATTAGCCTTTTGCCTGTTTATACAGCAGAATTACCCCTATTGCTTCAGTTTCTGCAAACTCATGGTAGCCGCACTTGTGACTTTCTTAAGGGAGCTGCTACACCACAACCAGTCCAGTAGCCAAAGCCTGTTATTAGCAAGCTGCTGAAAGCAGCTGCAGTCACTCTTTCTGGATCAAACTAGGGAGAAGAAGCGAACACTAATTTCCCACCCAGGTAAGAGCCTCTGGCATCCTTGAGACAAGTCCTCTCTTTCCTTCTGGCTTCAGATGAGCTACAGCTGTGCTGTATCACTTGGCCCACCATTTAAATAGGGAAACCAAAAGGGAAGATATTTTCTTTCCTGCTCTGGGGAAGAGTTGGGAAGACAGCAGGCTGCAGCAGAGAGAAATGCTTCAATGCCTTTCGTCCACACAGAGCACAGAAGGGATTCTTGGTGCTGAGGAACTAGACATTAAAGTGCATGGGTGGGTGGAATATTTAAAGGGTCACATTCCAGGCACCCTGGAGAAAGAAAGGAATGAACTCCCACCTTCTGCATTTAGGAATTCTGCTCTTCTGAAGCCTTTATAGGTAAATGCATTGCGGGAGGGGGGGGGGGGGGTGGGGGACGACACTTCTTTGAAGGAGCAGGAAAGGGCTCAAGCCTACATCTGGTGTGTGAAATATTCTTCTGGGTGTATTTATCAAACCTCAGACAGATCTGGTATATAAAGTCTCTGGAATTCCTTCTTTTTGCTATAGAGCCCTCTGGAGAATTAGAGTTGAGAGAGGCTCTTTCCCCAATGGTACTTTTAGAGGGAATGGGTGTAGGAAATCTTCTAAGAGCTCTCCTCCCAACCAAGTGTCAGAAACGTGAACTCGGCCAACAGGCTTCAATGCCAATGAAGCAATCTATCTGCCCATGCGCTCCCCCTCACTTGGTGAGAACTGGCATGACCAAATTCTCCAGTCTTTCTTGGAATCTGTGCACTGAAACAGAGAAGCCAAAACCTGATTTGAAACCAGCCAGAAAAAACTTGTTCTGTATCAAAAATCTAAAGGGGCCTTATTTTGCTTTGTAGTTCACTTTTCTGCTTATTCTTGGATAGGCTATTCCTTTCCTCCATTCTGCTGGTTCAGAGCTGCACTTCAAAAGGCTTAGTAAAATCTTGGCTGACCAAAACAGGTTCTCAGTTTGATCATCATTCTGGAATGTTTCAGCGGGAGTGTTGTGAGAAAGAAAGACACGAGAAGTAATTCTTCCGCTCTACTCAGCAGTGATATGGCTTCAACTGGAAAACTATGTTCAGTTGTGGGCACCACATTTCGGGAAAATTGGAGAAAGTTCAGAGGAGAGCAATAAAAATGATTAAAGGTCTAGAAAACATGATTAGTGAGGGAAGATTGAAAAAATTGGGTTTGTTCAGTCTGGAGAAGAGAAGACTGAGAGGGGGCAAGTACAGAAAACGTTGTTATAAAGAGGAGGGAGAAAAATTGTTCTCCTTATCTACTGAGGATCGGACAAGAAGTAATGGACTTAAATTGCAGCAAGGGAGATTTAGGTTGGACATTAGGAAAAACTTCCTGTCGGGATAGTTCAGCACTAGAATAAATTACCTAGGGAAGGGTTGAATCTCCATTATTGGAGGTTTTTAAGAACAGGTTAAACAAACACCTGTCACAGATGGTCTAGATAATACTTAGTCCTGCCTCAGTGCAGGGGACTGGACTAGATGACCAATTGGGATCCCTTCCAGTCCTATGATTTGATGGACTTTTTGGCACTGGGGCGGGGGGGGAGGAAGTGTCTCAAATGTAATAATATCCCCATCTCTAGATTACCTTGTTCCTTTAAATTTTTTAATTCAAGATAAACCAATATTAGGATTAAATAAGATGGTGCAGCCCCCTTTCATGGAAACACTGACTGACAGTTTCTAAATGAATTAAGATAAATTGCTACAATTTTCCGGTGTAGACAAAGCCTAATGGTCAGAGATGTAGCGAATATAGAAAAATAGAGAGATAAACAAAACCTCCTCGTAATAGTTTCTTCTCCCAATAAAAATCTGACCTCTGGGCAACCTCTCCTGCTGCCTTTATTTTTGACATTCTCTCCTATGGATCCCGATACTCTGAGCTATCTAGTATAAACTTGATGGTCAAACACACTTTCAGTGCTTCATACAAGACCGATGCTGTATGCTCCAAGTGACGCTTCCAATCAGGACTGTACAATAACAATGATGAGAGAGATTTTCCTACATGTCCCTGGATCAACCAGTTGATTTGGTGTTGGAATGTTGCTGGCATCCCAGGTACGCAACAAGGCTTAGACCTGAGGTGGTAAAATTCCATGAAGAAACAAAGGCAGTTTTACATTGTGACCTGTTGTGCATGGGCTCTGACAAATTCCCCCCCAATCACACAATCTGTGGGGCTCCGATTTTACAGCTTATCATTTTAGGGTATGGGGTTTTGGTTATTATCCTATACAATGAGAAGGGACTTTTCCTCTTCCACCTGTAACCTCATATAGGGAGGCAGGAAAGGCATTGACAGTATTATAGATTCAAAGATCTTACAGCCAGAAGGGACCAAGATGGTTGTCTAGACTGACCTCCTGCATAACATAGGCCAACGAATTCCTCCCAGTTTCTATGAATCGTGAGCCCTTCGTATTACCCATTTTGGCTCTCTAACTCATTCTTTTTGCTGCTCTTTTTCCCGCAAGCCTTAGCGAGGTGTTTTGGGTGGGTTTTTTTTTCTGTTTCCTATATAGATTTGTTTTAATTATCTTATTGAAAGCAGTCTCTCATGAAGTCACAGTGGCCTCCTCCTTTTTCCTTGCATTCCCTGTTGGAATCTGTTATTACTGGCCTATGTACAGCACAGACCTGGACTGATGCGTTGGGCCCCCCAATAGTGCCCCCAAGTGCTAGCCTCACTATAGACTGAAAGACAAGGTGGGTGAGGTACTATTTTTTTATTAGAGCAGCTTCCGTTGGTGATAGAGACAATCTTTCGAGCCACACAGCTCTCTTCTGTAAAGGTTCTAGTGTGCAGGGTGCAGTACCATCTGCTGCCACTAGAGAACTCCTTGCAGCTCCAATGGCTGCGATACACTTGGCTGCCCCTAGGGGGTGGGCAGCTGCTCCACCAGAAGTCCCTGCAGGCAGCAGGCTCGGAATTCAGGCCGGAGTGGGGTTAATCTGGATTAGCAGAGCTAGCTACAGTCCCTCTACTCCTGCATCTCCAGGGCCAGTGAGGTGCTGGGAGGGGGTGGGATGGGACTGAGTTGGTGGAGTGTCTTAGTCTTGTAGAGGGGAGGGGATTGTCTGAGCTGGGTGCATGTGGGATCCGGGCCTGGAGAGGGCTAGGCTGGGAGAGAGGAGTGGAGGGAAAATAATGGGGTGTGTGGGGCAAACACGACTGGACAGGGAGAAGAGACCTGAACTGGGGAGAAAGTGGCATGTGACCCTTTCCCATAACCTCCCCCTGGCCCTTTGCTGTAGAGCATCCAGCTCGTCAGTCCAAAAAGGGGCTGGGCTCTCTTTCCCACCCCCCCACAGACTCCTCCCCTCTGACACCCCCATCGCAGGTTCCCAGCACTGAACTTGTCAAATATGACCATTTAGGGATGACTAACAACAATTTTAGTTACAAGCTGGGGACGCATTGGTTAGAAGTAACGGAAAAGGAGAAGGACCTAGGGGTCCTTGTAGACCGCAGGATGACTATGAGTCGACAATGTGACGTGGCGGTGAAAAAAGCCAATGCGGTCTTGGGATGCATTAGGCGAGGTATATCTAGTAGGGATAAGGAGGTGCTGCTTCCGTTGTATAAGGCGCTGGTGAGACCTCATTTGGAGTACTGTGTGCAGTTCTGGTCTCCCATGTTTAAAAAAGATGAACTCAAACTGGAACGGGTGCAGAGAAGGGCCACTAGGATGATCAGAGGAATGGAAAACCTGTCGTATGAAAGGAGACTAGAGGAGCTCGGGTTGTTTAGTCTGACAAAACGAAGGCTGAGGGGGGATATGATTGCTATCTTTAAATATATCAGAGGGATAAATACAAGGGAGGGAGAGGAATTATTCCAGCTTAGTACTAATGTGGACACGAGAACGAATGGATATAAACTGGCCATGGGGAAGTTCAGGCTTGAAATTAGACGAAGGTTTCTGACCGTCAGAGGGGTGAAATATTGGAACGGCCTTCCGAGGGAAACGGTGGGGGCGAGGGACCTGTTGGTTTTAAGATTAAGTTAGATAAGTTTATGGAGGGAATGGTTTAATGGTAAAACATATTAGCCAAGGAATACCAAGCAATGGCAGGTAAATAGTATAATGGCTAACAGGGGTCAGGCTGGAGACTCTTGCCTACATGCTCGGGGTCTAACTGATCGCCATATTTGGGGTCGGGAAGGAATTTTCCTCCAGGGTAGATTGGCTGAGGCCCTGGAGGTTTTTCGCCTTCCTCCGCAGCATGGGGCAGGGATCCCTAGCAGGAGGGTTCTCTGCCAATTGAAGTCACTAAAACACAAGATTTGGGGACTTCAACAGCAGAGTCAAGGGAAGGGGTAGGGACGGTTTTGTGGCCTGCAGCATGCAGGGGGTCAGACCAGATGATCATAATGGTCCCTTCTGACCTTAAAGTCTATGAGTCTATGAGACCACCCAGCCTGCAGAGCGAGGATGGGGGGGTGGGTACCTGCAGCCATGACCCCAGACGGGGGGACTGGTTGTCAGGCGCTCGGATGCTGCGGTGACGTGCATGGTACAGATAGAAGGGGTTCCATAGGTGCAGTTAGCAGGAAGCCTGGCCTAAGACATGCCTCTTGCTTCATGCTCTAAACCTAGTTCCGCTCGCACTGTGGGCTGCAGACAGTTCCCAAGCCAGGGCCCATCGTGAGCACCTGGGGAGTGCGGAGTTTTGGCAGGGCAGAGTTGAGTCAGTTGTGAGGAGGGCGGAGGAGTATCCGGCTGGTGGGAACACATGGGGCCGTCTCAGGGAGAAGGGGAGGATTCCAGTAGATCCCATCATGCCTTGCTGAAGGGCCTGTGGAGAGATGGGAGAGTCCTGGGTCTGGAGGCTGATCCCTCCCATTGCTAGGGATTGATCCCCCAAAGAGGGGATGCCAGCACCACCTGCCAGGCCCCTGGGTCAGCAACAGCCCCCTGCTCTGACACTCACACCAAAAGCTTATTTATTTGGGTCACCCCAGAGATAAGGGCTCCCTTGTACTTGCGGCTGTACAAGGCTGTTTGTCCCTACCTTACAGCGCTATCTCAGGAGACAAGGCAGACAAAGGAGTATCAGTGTGTCTAAAAAAACATATCTTTAATTTCCTTGATTTACATGGCAACTCACATCAGTCAAGTCCCCTCCTCAAGTTATACTCCTTTCTGACCTGTTATCCCCATACATGCCCTCAGAAAACCCATCCCCTCTCCCAGCCCTCCCTGCATGTTCTCCAAGACACTTGTCCAGCGCAGGCTCCGCAAGCTCACATTCACACACCCTCCCCTCTAACCAAACCTCCCTCCCCAACCCTAGTCTTCCCAGAAAGTTTTCCCAGAAAGTATCCCCAGTGCTTGTATGTTCTCTTCCGCGTGGCAAGCTGGAAGGAGTCTTGCTCTGACTTGGCAAAATTGACATGACTCCTTGGCCGACTGATCCTCCTTCCCCTGGTATTCCCTGGGGAATCGGGGCTCTGGATGGGATGCTGTAGCCCAGTGAGTTGAGGATCGGGCTGGCTTCATTTCCTGGGTGAGGGGATGCTGCCCTGTCATTTTGCTGACTGTCGATTGTTCTTTTTTCTGCAGCTCTACCAGGAGAGAAGAGCCCCTTTCATTCAGTAAAACGCAGGTAAGCGGGGGAGTAGGACGTGGTGTGGGGACGTCTCCTTTCAGACTCTTGCACAGCTCCGTGGTGCAACCCCCATCCTCTGCCTTTACTGTGTGCTTGTCCAAGCTCCCCTTTGGTGTCTGCACCTTCCCGGTTGTCTAGACCTGGTGTGAGCCCCACTCCCAACCTAATCCTCTTCCTTCCCCCTCCTCCAAGTAAACATTTAATTTTCCCCAGTGCAGTCACCACAGCTGTCTCCCCCACCTCCGCTCCCCTCCCCTCCTGCTTTCCAGAGTGGGGTCATGATAATTCCCCCCCACTTGCATCTGTGTGGCATGATGCCAGGGAAGGGTCCTGGCAAGCAGCTGCCAAGGCTCTCTGAATGGGCTGTAGTCATGTGTTGCTGACGGAAGTTGGCCACGGAACATTGGCGAGAGAATTTCCCATCCCCACATCCCCTTCACCTTTCTGGGCTGCATTCACCTTTCAGCCCAAATCCTTATTAGGTGGCACTAGAATTGGATGCAGGTTGCATTTAGCAGGGGCTTGTTTGTTTGCCTCTTTTTGGGGTGGGAGGGAAGGAGAGAGGGGGTTGATCAAGTTAGTGTGTGAGGCCTGGATAAGATCTTAGGCCAACTTCTGCTCTGTCATGACCCTGCAGTTCCACTGACTTCCATGGGGTTTGGTGGATGTGAATGAGGGCAGGAATCTAAACAGTCAAAAATTCCGTCATTTCTATTCTGTTTGTAACATCTCTGAGGGCCCGTTCCTCCCAAGCCTCTGTGCTGGATCTGCCTCAGGATAGTCACTTGCTTATGAACGTTTCCAGATAGGGTCCCCTTTCCCAGAACGTGAGCTCTGGCCAAGGCCTCATGTCTTGAGGCACATTGGTTTCCGGTGATGCCCCTGGATTTGTGCAGTGGTGCTGTGCTGAACGTTGCTTCCAATTGGGAATTATGTAACAATATGAAGGCATTCCCTGGGGGAGGGAGTGTCTTAGAAATGCTGTATTGCAGCCACGGCTTTGTGAGTCCTCCCCACCCCACTTCCCTCCCACCCCTAGATTCATAGATTCTAGGACTGGAAGGGACCTCGAGAGGTCATCGAGTCCAGTCCCCTGCCCACATGGCAGGACCAAATGCTGTCTAGACCATCCCTGATAGACATTTATCTAACCTACTCTTAAATATCTCCAGAGATGGAGATTCCACAACCTCCCTAGGCAATTTATTCCACTGTTTAAACCACCCTGACAGTTAGGAACTTTTTCCTAATGTCCAACCTAGACCTCCCTTGCTGCAGTTTAAACCCATTGCTTCTGGTTCTATCCTTAGAGGCTAAGGTGAACAAGTTTTCTCCCTCCTCCTTATGACACCCTTTTAGATACCTGAAAACTGCTATCATGTCCCCTCTCAGTCTTCTCTTTTTCCAAACTAAACAAACCCAATTCTTTCAGCCTTCCTTCATAGGTCGTGTTCTCAAGACCTTTAATCATTCTTGTTGCTCTTCTCTGGACCCTTTCCAATTTCTCCACATCTTTTTAAAAATGTGGTGCCCAGAACTGGACACAATACTCCAGCTGAGGCCTAACCAGAGCAGAGTAGAGCGGAAGAATGACTTCTCGTGTCTTGCTCACAACACACCTGTTAATGCATCCCAGAATCATGTTTGCTTTTTTTGCAACAGCATCACACTGTTGACTCATATTTAGCTTGTGGTCCACTATAACCCCTAGATCCCTTTCTGCCGTACTCCTTCCTAGACAGTCTCTTCCCATTCTGTATGTGTGAAACTGATTGTTCCTTCCTAAGTGGAGCACTTTGCATTTGTCTTTGTTAAACTTCATCCTGTTTAACTCAGATCATTTCTCCAATTTGTCCAGATCATTTTGAATTATGACCCTGTCCTCCAAAGCAGTTGCAATCCCTCCCAGTTTGGTATCATCCGCAAACTTAATAAGCATACTTTCTATGCCAATATCTAAGTCGTTGATGAAGATATTGAACAGAGCCGGTCCCAAAACAGACCCCTGCGGTACCCCACTCATTACGCCTTTCCAGCGGGATTGGGAACCATTAATAACAACTCTCTGAGTACGGTTATCCAGCCAGTTATGCACCCACCTTATAGTAGCCCCATCTAAATTGTATTTGCCTAGTTTATTGATAAGAATATCATGCGAGACTGTATCAAATGCCTTACTAAAGTCTAGGTATACCACATCCACAGCTTCACCCTTATCCACAAGGCTCGTTATCCTATCAAAGAAAGCTATCAGATTGGTTTGACATGATTTGTTCTTTACAAATCCATGCTGGCTGTTCCCTATCACCTTACCACCTTCCAAGTGTTTGCAGATGATTTCCTTAATTACTTGCTCCATTATCTTCCCTGGCACAGAAGTTAAACTAACTGGTCTGTAGTTTCCTGGGTTGTTTTTATTTCCCTTTTTATAGATGGGGACTATATTTGCCCTTTTCCAGTCTTCTGGAATCTCTCCCGTCTCCCATGACTTTCCAAAGATAATAGCTAGAGGCTCAGATACCTCCTCTATTAGCTCCTTGAGTATTCTAGGATGCATTTCATCAGGCCCGGGTGACTTGCAGGCATCTAACTTTTCTAAGTGATTTTTAACTTGTTCTTTTTTTATTTTATCCGCTAAACCTACCCCCTTCCCATTAGCATTCACTATGTTGGGCATTCCTTCAGACTTCTCGGTGAAGACCGAAACAAAGAAGTCATTAAGCATCTCTGCCATTTCCAAGTTTCCTGTTACTGTTTCTCCCTCTTCACTAAGCAGTGGGTCTACCCTGTCTTTGGTCTTCCTCTTGCTTCTAATGTTTTGATAAAAAGTCTTCTTGTTTCCTTTTATTCCCGTAGCTAGTTTGAGCTCATTTTATGCCTTTGCCTTTCTAATCTTGCCCCTTCATTCCTGTGTTGTTTGCCTATATTCATCCTTTGTAATCTGTCCAAGTTTCCATTTTTTATATGACTCCTTTTTATTTTTTAGATCATGCAAGATCTTGTGGTTAAGCCAAGGTGGTCTTTTGCCACATTTTCTATCTTTCCTAACCAGCAGAATAGCTTGCTTTTGGGCCCTTAATAGTGTCCCTTTGAAAAACTGCCAACTCTCCTCAGTTGTTTTTCCCCTCAGTCTTGATTCCCATGGGACCTTACCTATCAGCTCTCTGAGCTTACCAAAATCTGCCTTCCTGAAATCCATTGTCTCTATTTTGCTGTTCTCCCTTCTACCCTTCCTTAGAATTGCAAACTCTATGATTTCATGATCACTTTCACCCAGGCTGCCTTCTACTTTCAAATTCTCAACGAGTTCCTCCCTATTTGTTAAAATCAAGTCTAGAACAGCTTCCCTCCTAGTAGCTTTTTCAACCTTCTGAAATAAAAAGTTGTCTCCAATGCAGTCCAAGAATTTGTTGGATAGTCTGTGCCCCGCTGTGTTATTTTCCCAACATATATCCGGATAGTTGAAGTCCCCCATCACCACCAAATCTTGGGCTTTGGATGATTTTGTTAGTTGCTTGAAAAAAGCCTCATCCACCTCTTCCACCTGGTTAGGTGGCCTGTAGTAGACTCCTAGCATGACATCTGCAAGTCCTGTGGGCCCCTTCTGCTGCTCCTTCCATAGCTGGCTTTCCCCTTTCTCCAGCCAGCTGTACAACCTGTACACCCTCTTTTGGTGTTCCTATGGCCACAGGAGAAGCTGCTGTGTGGCTCCTCAGATGTTCAAACTGTGCTGAGGCCCAGTTGCCTCGTGAGCAGGTCTGGTTGGGCCACAATCTTGCACCCTCTCTGCTCGCCACAGTCGGGGTCTCATTGCTTAGAGCTCCTCTCTGGGAAACAGGCTGAACACTTGTTCTGTCTCAGTCTTGTTCGGCTGAGTAGTAGCCGCCGGCCCTGCAACGTGTAGGCTGGGATCTGAGGGGCGAGCCGAGCGCTTTCCCTCATGTGCATCATCACCAGTAATAAAGGAGTTGCAGGCCAAACTGTGCCGTCGGCGCAGCCTCTGTGAGCCTGCTGTCCTTTCAGCAGGCTTGCGTGGACATCGCGGATTGGAGCTTCGTAAACAGGCCTGCTGTAGGTACATAAGCCAGGGTAGAATCCAGCTTCCTTACCAAGCTGCATTGGCTCTGCCCATGTGTAAACGGCAGTAAAGACTTATCAGACACATCCAGGGAGCTGGTCTGCTGTGAGGGAAAGTGCTGCTTTTCCAGAGCAGCCCCAGGCTTTAAAAAGTAGTGGTGGGGGGGAAGAGGCAGGGGAAATCCACTTAGGACCTCCTTGTGGGGAAACTACAGAACACAGAAACAGATGAGGAGGAAGAGCAGAAAACGATGCATGGAGAAGCCTGAGTCATATTAAACATGTGACCCTGCCTGTGGAAAGTCTCCATCAGTAGATGGTGACCACACAGGGCACCTTCCCTTCTCCACAGCCCACAGAGACAGTGTCCAGGACCTACAGCACGAGTCGGTCAGTAACTGCCCATTTCTCTCTCTGCAGCGATGGAGATGAGGCTCCCGCCGCACCCCGTTGCGGTCCTCCTCATGGTGGCCGCTTTCAGTCTGGACTGTTGCCATGGTGCCAAAGTGCTGGTGATGCCCACCATCGTCTTTGACAGCCACCTTCGGGTCTTCATGCGGGTGGCGGAGGCACTGAATGACCGGGGTCACAACGCCACACTTCTCCTCCACGAGGGTCGGGAATCCGAGCCCTTCCTGCCAGGCCTCCGAGTGCAAACGTACAGGGGGATCTTCAGCACGGAGAGCGCGGACGCCTGGGTGCAGGAGAAGATAAAGCGTGTCTTCCAGGGGAAGAAGACTTCCCTGGAGATCTTCTCCTTCCTGGAAAAGTACTTGGAAAACTGTGATCTAGTGCTGGGGGATGCAGCCCTCCTGCAGCAGCTCCAGGGTGAGGGCTTTGACTTGTTCTTGGTAGACCCCAATGAGATGTGTGGCTTCATTCTGGCCCACCTCCTTGGTGTCAAATACGCCGTGATCTCCACCGGCTTCTGGTACCCAGCTGAGATCGGCGCCACTTCCCCCGTCGCCTATGTCCCCGAGTTCAACTCTCTGATGACGGACAGGATGGGGCTGGTGGGCCGGACTTGGAATCTCCTGGTCTACGTGATCACTCGCATCGCCACCAAGCTGGTCATCCTGCCCAAGTTCGACCGCCTCATGCAGAAACACGGGGTGGAGCCGCAGAAGTCCATGCTGGAGCTTGTCTATGGGACCAGCCTCTTCTTCCTGTGCAACGATGTGGTGCTAGACTTTCCCAGGCCCACGCTCCCCCATGTCATTTTCACTGGGGGAATCCTCGCTGAGCCTGAAAAGCCCCTTCCTGTGGTAAGTACAGGAGGAGGGGCTGCTTACAGGGGCTGCTGGCTTTAGAGTTCTGAGGTTAACTTTTCTGGTCCTGGCCAGGGCGTCTAAGGGCTGTAATCAGAGATCAATCCAGGGTGTCTTTTCCCTTGAGGGATCTGATCAGCACCCCTGAGCTTCACAAATTGTGCCACAGGCTGTGAAACCTGTACAGCAACTCTCTGCAGTTCACAAGTGTGTTGGGGTTGAGGGGGAGGTGGGATGCAGTTTTGGGTCCCCCATCCCATGTCGGGAGCCTGTAACGCTGCCTCCATCTGACAATGCTGGGGAGTTCTGCACTGGCAATGATAATCCCTATACCGACCTGGGAAAAGCCCAATATTGACTTCTTCTGGGCTTTGAACTGAGCAGTCTCCTCTCTGTTGTCCTATTGCTTCACCAGTCTTTGAAGCCTCCCCAAGTTTTCCTTTTAATCCTGTTCCCTCAATCCTCCCGGCCTCCATAAGTGACCTTTTTACAATAAAAACTTTGCCCGGGCTTCCTGCTTATTCTCACTCTGATCCCATATTGAATCTGCTCCGTTTACAAGTTAAAAGAAAGTTTCTCCCCTCCCCCAGCTGCCAGCCCCGCAAATAGCAGGGACTCAGTGACAGATGATGGATCACTTGAAATTGCCCTGTTCTGTTCATTCCCTCTGAAGCATCTGTCACCAGCCACCACTGGAAGGCAGGATGTTGGGCTAGATGGGCCATGGGTCTGACCCAGTATGACTGTTCCTATGTAGCATAACCAGTACTAGATTCTGGAAGCCAGACTTTGCTCCTCAGTTTCCCCTGTGCTAATCCTGTTCTCTTCCCTGGGGTTGTACAGATGTGACACTTCCCTGCAATTGGAATTGAGTGTCAGGAGCCCTGACTACACTAGAGTTCCAATAGCTGCTACCACTGGTGGAGCTCTGCTACTTGGAGGAATGCTGGAAATCTTCAGAGAGAACAGGCTAAGGTGGCCTGGCTTGCCAGGAGGGTCCCTACGCCCAGCCAATGGATTGAAACTGAGACAAAATGCCAGCCTCAGATGACAGGCTTGGTTAAGATTGTTGATAAATATCAATGAAATCATGAGTGGTAGAATGTTAGGTGCACTCTTTTTAAGTTGAGAACTTTGGAATAAAAGTTCCACAACTATCCTTGACTCTGCCCCTGTGGGTAACCACCCTTCCTCATGGTGCCTGAGTAATGTGGGGAGGCTACAGATACAGTTCAGAACAGCCCACATATATATGAGAGGGTGGATGAGGCCTGGGGCCAATCCTGCCAGGTGCTGAGCCAAATCCAGCAAAGCATTTAAGCACGTGCTTACCTTTAAATGTGAGTTGTCCAGTTGCCTTCCATGGGATTACTGGTGTGCTTAAGCATTCTATTCTGGATCAGCCATATGCCCAGCATCTTGCAAGACTTGGCCTGTAGTGGAACACTGGCTGTGAGATGCTGTACTCAAAGGGTTAAGAGGTGAGATGGTTGGTGGTTCAGCTGTTTGCATTTGGGTTGTAGGATGCTAGGGCTTGGGAGAGGAAGGCATTTGTAGACCTGCATGTAGATTAAGATATTTCCATTTTGAACTGGGGCCCAAACCGTGATATCCCAGTAGCTCTGGATCTTTATATCCTTATTGTTTTTAAGGTAGCTGAGAGTTTGTGGTCTGTGCTGGAAATGTGGATTAGTATTTGTGTTAAAGGACATTCTTGGTGAGTGGGTGGGCATTGATACAAGGTTGGCTGCATTTCCAGAGAGAGCTTTAACGATGAAATTCCGGAACTTCTGATGTTGGGTTTTTATTATAATGTGGGTAATTTATCTATTTACAGGATTTATAGCTACTTCTTAAATACCCATTATTTCCTCAAACAACAAGGAGTCCGGTGGCACCTTAAAGACTAACAGATTTATTTGGGCATAAGCTTTCGTGGGTAAAAAACATCACTTCTTCAGATGCATAGAGTGAAAGTTACAGATGCAGGCATTATATAATGACACATGAAGAGAAGGGAGTTACCTCGCAAGTGGAGAACCAGTGCTGGCAGGGCCAATTCAATCAGGGTGGATGTGGTCCACTCCCAATAATAGATGAGTCTTTAAGGTGCCACCAGACTCCTTGTTTTTGTAGATACAGACTAACACGGCTACCCCCTGATAGATGAGGAGGTGTCAATTCCAGGAGAGGCAAAACTGCTTCTGTAATGAGCCAGTCACTCCCCGTCCCTATTCAAGCCCAGATTAATGGTGTTAAATTTGCAAATGAATTTTAGTTCTGCTGTTTCTCTTTGAAGTCTGTTTCTGAAGTTTTTTTGTTCAAGAATAGTGACTTTAAAATCTGTAACAGAATGACCAGGGAGATTGAAGTGTTCACCTACTGGCTTTTGTATGTTACCATTCCTGATGTCCGATTTGTGTCCATTTATTCTTTTACATAGTTACTGTCTGGTTTGGCCAATGTACATGGCAGGGGGGCATTGTTGGCACATGATGGTATATATAACATTAGTAGATGTGCAGGTGAATAAGCCCTTGATGGTGTGGCTGATGTGGTTGGTCCTCTGATGGTGTCGCCAGAGTAGATATGGGGACAGAGTTGGAAACGAGGTTTGCTACAGGGATTGATTCCTGGGTTGGGGTCTCTGTGGTGTGGTGTGTAGTTTGCTTCAGGTTGGGGGGTTGTCTGTAAGCGAGAACTGGCCTGCATCCCAAGGTCTGTGAGAGTGTGGGATCGTTTTCCAAGATAGGCTATAGATCATGGATAATGCGCTGGAGAGGTTAGCTGGGGGCTGTATGTGATGGCCAGTGGTGTTCTGTTGTTTTCCTTGTTGGGCCTGTCCTGTAGTAGGTGATTTCTGGGTACCCGTCTTGCTCTGTTAATCTGTTTCCTCACTTCCCCAGGTGGGTATTGTAGTTTTAAGAATGCTTGATAAAGATCCTGTAGGTGTTTGTCTCTGTCTGAGGGATTGGAGCAAATTTGGTTGTATCTTAGGGCTTGGCTATAGACAATGGATTGTGTGATGTGTCCTGGATGGAAGCTGAAGGCATGTAGGTAAGTATAGTTGTCAGTAGGTTTCCAGTATAGGGTGGTGTTTATGTGACTATCACTTATTTGCACTGTAGTGTCCAGGAAGTGGATCTCTTGTGTGGACTGGTCCAGGCTGAGGTTGATGGTTGGGTAGAAATTGTTGAAAGCTTCAAGGTAGAATTCTTCAAGGACCTCCTTTCCGTGGGTCCATATGATGAAGATGTCATCAATGTAGCACAAGTAGAGGAGGGGCACCAGAATTTCCTGTTCCTTTAAAAATGTAGGTTTTACAAACAGTTGCACCTCCGAAAGAAAACATTTCCTTCACATTCAAGAGAATCTCCAATCATTTAATTTAATTTCCGACCTTCTTGCTGACAGAATGACCCACGCAGTCAAGAAAGGGTTAAAAACCCAACCAGCACTTGCCAGAGGTCTTAAAGGGTCAGATACTGTATGAGAATAACTCTGGAATAGACCCTTTCAGCTGCTGACACATCATACTCTGACAGTAGGCCTTTTTGAAGGCAAATACAAGATTTGCAGTTTCTAGATGAAGTTGCTTTTCCCCCCTTGAGTCTTCCCTCATACCCCATTCTTTTGGGGGGGGGGTTGAAAACTGGAAGAGAGGGGGGAAAAAATTCCCCACACATATTAACTAAGCCCTTGTCAAACATTTTGTTTTTAAGGAAGTTGGAGGTTAGAGAGAGATTTTTCAAAGGTGCTTGATGGGAATGGGACATCCCCTTCCTTGAAGTAGTTTTGAAAACCTTCCCTTGAAATCCTCTTATGTTAGGAGAAGGGCCATGGGAAACCTGAGGGGTCAAGGAGGTGGAGATAAGAATTGAGATCAGTCCAAATCAGTCTAAGGGAAAACTGGTTCCCTATGTTGGCTACTGCAGCTCCATAATGAGCCAGCTGGCTAAATTCCCTTTGCTAAAGAGAGTCCGGGGTGTGTGCGTGCGTGTGTATACTTAGAGCCTTTTGGCAGCCTGGAAAACCTACCTACACCTAGGAGTGCTGGGACAATTTTTATAGTGGGGGTGCCAATGTGTTTTTTCACACCCCTGAGCGCAGCAAGTTGCAGCGTTGTACATCGCCAGTGTAGCTAAGGCCAAAATACCTTTTGAGGATCTGGGCCTGAAGGACTAAATCAATTAGCCAGCGATAGGTACTAAAGACAAGGATGGGCGCTTCTCATCAGCAAAATCCTAATGAGACCCTGAGATCCGCAGCCACTGCTGGGAGAGGGGCGTTGCTGGGATTTCTGTCAGGTGCTGTCCCTAGGCCCTGCTTCAGGGGCTCCTTTCATATCTGCATCCGGCTAGTAAGTCCTTTCTGATGCTGGGATGGAGAAGGTGCCCAGTTCTCCTCACATCCCTTCCAGACCTGCCTGGTTTCTAGAAGAGGACAAGTCTCCACTCCTATCCAGGCTTGGGCCTGTATTTTTGGGGTCTTCTTCACTGATTAGTGACTCCAGTCCCCGCTCCTGCTGCTCAGAGCTTTTCAAAGCAGCATCATGAAACTGGCTCTCTTGATAGTTCCCAACACCAGCTGAGAGGCTGACCAGCGCCCGGGTAACTTTGCTCTTGCCTGGCAAAGCTATGATCCGAAAACACAGCTGTTTTCTAGAACCATATGCCAGCTCAGTGAGACCACCTTGTGCGGGGTGCAGTGGGGAAGGCGTTCTTTATAGCCAGATTGTGTCCATGAAAGCGGAAGTTCTACAGGTACTGATGGGTGAAGCTTCCCCCTCTGCAGGGAGGGCTTTCCCATGGTGGTGGTGGGGTGTCCAAGCCCTCTGGAGGACAGGCTGTGAGGCACAGCTGTGCGTGTTCACCTGCAGGGCCTGCGCCGCTGGGTGGAAGCTGCGGATGCTGGTGTTGTCGTCGTCTCCTTTGGCATTGGGATCCGAGCGCTCCCGAGCAACTTGGTGGAGAAGATGGCTGGGGCGTTTGCACGCCTTCCTCAGAGGGTCGTGTGGAGGTGAGGGGGCACCTTTATCTCTGGATGTAGTTTGGTGGGGAATTGGGTTTCCCAGGGTGATTCCAGCTCAGTTTGTTTTCTCTTGGTTTCCCTTCTCTGTTTTTTCTGGCAGATACTTTGGTCAGAAGCCAAATAACCTGGGTGAGAATACGCTGATGATGGAGTGGCTGCCCCAGAACGACCTGCTGGGTAAGACAGGGAGAGAAATGCTGTAATTCAGGGTTTTACTCACAACCAGAGCAAAGAAAATGCCACTGTAGTGTGTGTGTCATCCAGAGTGCATCTGATCAGAAAACAATCGCTTCCTTATCTAGTGAAACCAACCTCCACCCCTTCTGCTTCTTCAGGGTCTGACCAGCTCAGTGTCATGTAGAGTGACCAGATGCCTGATTTTTATAGGGACAGTCCCAATATTTGGGGCTTTGTCATATATAGGCACCTATTACCCCCCACGTTCTGTCCCAATTTTTCATACTTGCTGTCTGATCAGCCTAGTGTCATGGCAGGAGATCGTGGGATCCTTCAGGGTTCTGCACCCTCCTCCTATCCCCAAGACATGCCCTGTTTCTCCCAAACCTGTACGGGTACAGCAAGTGTTTGTATGGAGAAGGCCTGAGCAAATTGGGGCATCTGCAGGGGGATCACCGTCTCTTGCTTCTCTGTAGGTCACTCCAACGTGAAAGCCTTCATCAGCCACTGTGGGATGAATGGCATATTCGAAGCAATTTATCACGGAGTGCCAGTTGTGGGGTTCCCTTTCTATGGGGACCAGTTCGACATCATGACAAGAGTTCAGGCAAAAGGGATGGGGATTCTCATGGACTGGAGCCGAGTAAGCGAAGAGGACCTTTACCAGGCCATAGTCACCGTTCTCTCCAACCCCAGGTGAGGTTCTCTGAGTGATGGAGCTGTTGGGTTAAAGGGGAGCAGATGAACAGTTGGTTGCATCCTCCTTTTGGAAGCCCATAACATTGGCTCAAGCAGTGATTCCACCAGGTGCATCGCTCACTTGCCTGGACACTCCAGTGCCTTCTGATTTTTAAGACTGATGTCAGCAGCAGCCAAAACCACAGGTCTGCCCGTCTTTATGGTGAAGGGGAAACTGATCTGATTTTATTTAGGTTTCTCTTGGAATGCTCCCTGAGATGCTGCTGTTCAAAACTCCTCCCCTCTCAATAGCAGCATGTTATCGGGTCCACCTAAGGCCTCTCTTTGCCATCTGTTTGGTCGTGCCTAAACTACCTTTATGTGGAGACTAGTAAGTACAGACAGTGCTAGGGCTTGTATCTATTAGATACTATTCTTCACCTGCTTTTTAAGACCCTTGGGCTAGCAAGTGACTTCTGGGTGATACTGGCTAGAATGCTCCTGAGAGGACTTGGCAGGATCCTGTGATTGAAGTGTTGTCATATTGCCCGCTCCCTTAAATTACTAAGTACTCTCAACTGCTGTTGACGTCAGGGTGCTTGGCACTAGGCAGAATCAAGCCCAGAGTCAGAAAAGGGCCTCTGCCACCTGCCTGCTCCCTCTAGGATGTGAGAATCCAGCCGGGTCCTTCAAGCCTCTGATGGTGATGCCTGCTACAAAGATTCTGTCACTAGAATTTAGCTGACCGCTCCGCTCATAATGCATGAGGCAGAACAGACTCTGGCTGGCATGGCCATAGCTGCATCGGCTCTGCAGGGCTAACAGGAGTAAAACTATCAGTGACGGTGATTGTAAGGACCTGGGGAACAGATCTAGAGCCTGCTCATGAGAGGTGAGAGTTGAGGCTGCTTGGTTCCTTGTAGGCTTCGGGCCCGTCATGAGTCAGAAGGGGCTGTTCTACCCAGAGAAGTGACTGTGAAATAACAGCGGGTGACTTTTTTGCTTCCCCTCTTGCAGCTACAATAAAGCAGCCAAGCAGATCTCAGCCCTGCACCGAGACACGCCTATGCACGCTCTGAACCGCACGGTGTACTGGCTGGAGTACATCCTCCGCCACGACGGGGCACCGTACCTTCGCCCAGCCGTCTACGACCTCTCCTTCTACGAGTACTTCTGCCTGGACATCCTTGCTCTCTTCCTTCTCTGTCTGGCGTGTGTTGCCTATGCCCTGTACAAAGCCATTGTGTGGTACTGGGGAAAGAGTGCCAGTCCCATGCATCTGAACGGCAACTGTCTGAATGGCCATCTGATGGAGGGGAAGAAGGCGCAGTAGTGCGCGGTGTGCTTGGGGCACGAAAGAGACTCCAGTGCGAGCGCACACACCGCCCAGGTGCTCACAGAGACTCAAGCTTGTCCATCGGTCTGGTTGCTGTTCGTGTGGCTGGGAAGAGGGGAAAAGTGGCGCAAAGGCCAGTGTGTGCCTCTGTGTACAGCACGCCTGGGTAGGGACATGGATCTAGGCGTGGGTGGATGCATTTGGCCAGGACTGTGGGAGCGTTGAGGCGGGACATGAGTGGGTAGGTTTCTGGGGAGGAATGTGGGGTTGCTCCCTTTTTTTTTATGCACGATGGTTTCGATGCTGGTGTTACCCTTCTGGCTTGCTAGGGTCTGCGGTGAGGCATAGGGGGCAGGAGTGGCGCTTTGTCTGGGGCAGTCATCGTTTCTCCCTTGCTCCATTAGCGAGGCCCTGGGAACTCGGGACTCCTTCAGGTGCAGCAGGGCAGCCGACTTTGGGCAGGGGAGGGCACCCTAAAGGTAGTTTAAAAATCGGTCTTTGTTTTAAATTTTTTGGGCAGATGTTCTGACTGCTTCCCTTGGTGCTCTGTACTGTAGGCTGTGTTTGTGCTAACTTATTTTTTAATAAACTGTCTTCTTTCCCCTGAGCAGTGGTGTTTGGTCTGTGTGAGGAGCACCTCCTCCGAGGCAGAGGCGGCTGTAGCTTTAGTGGGGTCTTACTCAAAGCCAGCGCGATTGGGGCTCTCGCCCGCTGCTGTACAAGCCCCTGCTGCCTCCCCACACGTCTCTGTACTTCCTGCCTTGCTCCTCAGCCAATTCTTCCCTCCCTGCCATGTTGCACGCTCCTCCGCTGGGTTTTCAGGCAACACTCCCATCCTCCCCTATTTGTGAGGCTTTGTGGTCTGTGAGGCCAGTCGCGCACACTCCACATGGAAGATGGAAGATGCAGAGCAGAGAGATGGAGGCAGGAGCTCCAGTCTGCAGGGGAGAGGAGATTCATGTGAGAGAGCAGCTAGCTCAGTACGGCTCGAGGGCCAGCCCAGTGGCCTTAAAGCCAGCGCTCTTTAAAGGCAACAATACGCTTCATAAAGGAAACCAAGCCTCAGATGTGACTGGACCTGCCTGTTCCCCACCCTGAGGGCGTGGTATGGAGGTAACGCCAAAGACCAAGTGCCTGCAGCCACCTGAGCTGTGCGATTGGAAGCCAAGCCATGCTCTAGTCTTACAATCCACCTGCAGTTGTATGGAAAATGCACTTGGCGATGCCTTGGAACAAGCATGAATGTTTCTGTGCTGGCAGCTTGGCCAAGCCTGTCACGGCTCTTGCAATAGTTGCCCTGTTATCCCCCCTCTGCCAGTTGTTCTGCTGTGTTTCCTGGGCACATCTCCCAGTCTGCCCTTATCTGAGTATATCTGTGGGACAGCACCTAGATTGCTGTCCTGAGTGTCCTGTATTGGAACCGGGCCCCGCTGCTGAATGGGTAGGGGCACTTGGCGCTAACTTGGATTTTAGCTGGCTCAGACTCCAGTGTCAAGCTTCATGTCCTTCCGATGCTGTTCGTGTTCCTATGAGGCATGAGTAATCACCCTGTGTACGACAGGCCAAATTCTAGCCCCTCCCTTACACCTTCTTGACATCACTGGGGTAATGGAGAAGAGATGGTCAGCTGCTGTCCTCTGCTCTCTAGGACAAATCTCGAGGGCAAATGAGGGCATCTGTGCCCCCCCCTCGGTTACACAGTGAGAGATGCTAAAGTAGACCCTTGTCTGCTTACTGACGTGTGATTTATGCTTCACAGGGATTCTTGCACTTTCCTGATGCACCTGTTCCTCGCTGCTGTCTGAGACCGACAACGGGGCTACCTTGGACCCTACTGATTTCATTCTCTGTCAGCACTATGTAACTTACATCTGACTTGGGGACTGCTGAGTCTCAGTGGGTGTAACTTGCATGCTGATGGGGCAGACGAGGAGCGTGGCAAGACAAGCAACTAACAGGAGGTGTATGGAAGAAGAATAACCTGCTCCTAGCTGGTAGTAGAGGAAGGAGGACTATGAGAGCCGAGAGCACTGGCTACCCCTGGCCTTCATGCCTTGGCCTAGAGATGGTTGAGATAAAAGGGCTAAATGGCTTTTCAAAAACACAGTGTAACAAGTTTCACAACATGCCTGTCCTAGTGCAGCTGTTTCCAATACATCAACTATGAGACACTGGTCACCCTAGAGCAACTTGGAATGCATGGGTGTCTCATGGTGGGAGGGAAGGTGGAGGGGAGCTCATGTACTTCGTTCAGCTCTTTGGCCCCTGAGGGGTGGGCCGTCGGTAGTTCCTCTGCAGCCCATGTCGTACCTCAGCAACTTAGTTCAGTGCAGCAAGGCTGGGGTCCATGGCTTAGTTGAGTTCCATATGCTGTTTCTAGCCTGAGCCAGCGAGGAGGCCAATGCTCAGTACTTGGTTCCCAGTAAGCCTTGCTGCTTGGGCGGAGTCTCTTGCTGTGTGCCAGGTCTGTTCTCACTGTCCATTCGCATTCCAGGTGCAGAGCTAGTGCTGTGGAGCAGAGAGGCAGGGCTAGCCTTGCTTTCCTCCACAGCACCCTCTTTGGCCAACAAAGGAACTGCAGGAGTGAGCGCCAAAGTCCGTTCTAGCTCGTATTCATCCTGGAAAGATGTTGGTCACAGTCTTTCCTGGGGCCGGAACGCCGTGTGCAGGGAGTGGGCTCAGCCAGGGAGGGGATGTGCCCATTTCCCTCTGGGAGTAAAAGGGCAGCATGTTTGACCCAAATGTTCCCTTTGTGACCTGCAGGGGGCTAAGCAAGAACCCAGCTTCGCCCATGACTTGCTGTGTCACTGTCGGCAAGTCACTTAACTTCTTCTCTAAATCAATTGATTGTCTGTGAAATGGGGCCCTCCTCTGTCGAGAGCTACAGAGGACAACGTGCTGTTGTATATTAAGCCAAAGCTATGATTTGTGGGCTACCAAGCAATAGAGGTGCCCACTGAGAGACATGCCTCCCTATTCCTATCCTGGGGTCAAGAGGGACATGGCGGCTAAGTTCAGGAGCTGGGAATCTGCTCTGGGCCCCATGCCGCTATTTTGTATACAAAGCTGGCCTTCTGTCTGGCCCTCTGGGTTTTTGGAACAGAGTGCTTCAGGGAAATGCTGAAATGGTAGCATTCTTGCTGGTATATGCAAAATCCCTCAGCAGGGACTGTGGGCCTCTTTAGGGGTGGGGATGTGCGTGGGGAGTGAATTAACTTGCTTTTCAAGTTTAGCTTGCACGGTCAGGTTCTTCAGAACCTCGCCTGGCAATGAGGAAAGACCGGCTTGTGAACAGAGATTGCATCTCAAGAGACAGTGGGAAAGTTAATTTGGAAAGGACCAGTACAACCCTACACAGGCACTGCAGAAACTCTGGTTGGGGGAGTGTGCAGCTACTCCATTTTCTAGGCTTCTCCGTGCAGCATTGGCAATGCAGCCATGCTCTAACTACTGGGCCTTTCTGCAGCTTTCAACACCATAGACTCCAAGGTACTGCTAATCTGGCTAGCGCAGCTGGAGAAGTCAGTGCATTGCTACAGTGGCTCCAAGAGATCCTTTCCAGCAGGCGCAGAGAGTGGTGAATAGCTGCTGCTTCTCCCACAGGCCTTTTAGGCTGGGTCTCTGCAGCGCAGCACAGCACATCTCCCCTTCTGCATATACACAGATGCCATGGGCTCTGCTGCCAACAATGTGATGCTGGCACTTTGTTGGGTGCCTCATTTTTCACAGCTGCAACCAGGGGCACTAAGCCGTCCATGTTTAGAGAAAGCAGCTCTTGCCTGAAGAGCAGCAGCTCTAGTTCTGCACAAGCAAGGATGAAGCTACACAAGCTGGTTGGAAGGGGGAAACGTGGACAACTTTCCAGTGGCAACGCTTCCCTGAGTGGTACAAAGAATCAGGCCCTTTGTCTCCTCCATTTAGCCTCAATAAGCTGCTAGAGTATAACTAAAGTCTACCCCCTCCAGCTTGCTTGGAAACTTTCCTTCCTCCTAGCTGACCAGTGCGCACACTGGAGTCTCTGCAGGTGCACCATCCCCCCTCCCAACACCATGCCTTAGGCTGCTGTGAGATCATCGCCGCTGTATTGTAGTGTGGTGCTTTTTTGGGCACCCAGGGCTGAGAGTCACCTTGTCGCCAGCTGCCTTCAGCGGGAGGGAGTCGTGCCTGTGCCAGCTGGGTGTTAGCTTCTAGCACAAACCTGCCTGTCAGCCACTCAAGCACTCTTCTCCAGGCTCTGCCATCTGACAGTAGATGCACCCCTGCCAAGCATTTGCCTATGGTATCCAGCCCCTGCTCATTGGCTACCCCAGAAACCCCAGCTCCTCTGTTCCCAAAGGAATAGTGTACCCCAGTTGATAAGTTTCATCTTAGCCCACCGCTCCTGTGTCACACACAGCACGTGAGCTTGATTGTAGTAAAACAAAAGGAAATGTATTTTTAAAAGATTCAAATAGAAACAAGGGCAAGTGATGGAAACAAATGGTCAATTAGAAACCCAAATCCTAAAACACAAACTATGGCCCACCCTTATAAATTATTATCTTTTGTAGCTAATAGATTCTAACCCAAAAGTTCAGTCTTTTGCAGCCTTGGCTGGTCCCAAGGACCTAGGCCCTAGTCTTTTACATAACATCCCTGCCCATCCCTTGACAGCTGGCACTACTGGGCCTCCATGTCACAAGGAGTCCCCGCACTAGCTCCCAGGCAAAAGTTTTGAGACTCTGTATAAGGCACAATGCAAGACCCTCCTCTTTGATGCTTTTTCCACTGTAACCAGAATATTTGTTACTCTCCCCTATCTCCAGCAAGAAACCCTAGCCCAGCCAAGAATTCTGGTCCCAGTACCCCCACTCTAACCACTAGGTGGCACTGCCTCCTAGAAAACCTGCTTGAGTGCAAGCTGGGATGAGCTCAGAACTGTCCTTGCCTCTCCCACCAGGAGTCAGACACTGGGGACAATCGTTGGAGGAATGGAGTCTTCCAATCTAAGCCATCCTTTGTCAATAGGGATAATGTTCTGTTTCTCTAGCCTGGTGTCTCCTGTTCAGGGGAGTGGGGAAATGCTAAGCTAGTCCCACCAGTAGGGGTCATGGCAGGACAGTGACTCAATTTTGTTTTGTCCATGACCTACGAAAAGGCCAAAAACTTTGTCCCGTGACCCACCAGATCCTCCAATCCTTCCTGCTCTGTGAGCCTGGTTTGTCAGCCATTTTGTGGACGGGAGGAATTGGTAGGCGATGGTGCTGCTGCTGTCCCAGTCTCTCCCATCACTGAATACTGTACATGGCAGAGGAATGGTGGTGGTGGAAACCAGAGCTAATCTATTTCTTCTAGCGGGAGTCACTGTAGGGTGTCCTGAACAGAGATATCTTCATTCTGACCTCCTGCAGCCGGGAATGAACAAGAGGAGGGATGGCGGAGCTTTTTCCCATAGGCAGTGTGGGAGCTGGAGTGGGCTATGTGAAACTCCTTCCATCTCTGCTGTCCCTTGTAGGCAGGACTGGGCAGAATGACTTGAGGATGTGCCGATGCCCAGCCATTCCCTGGAGGAGGAATGAGGCTGTCAGCCATAAGAACATAAGAATGGCCATACCGGGTCAGATCAAAGGTCCATCCAGTCCAGTATCCTGTCTGCCGACAGTGGCCAATACCAGGTGCCCCAGAGGGAGTGAACCTAACAGGTAATGATCAAGTGATCTCTCTCCTACCATCCATCTCCACCCTGTGACAAACAGAGGCTAGGGACGCCATTCCTTTAGCTGCGTGGGAATGCAGTGATGCTGTTCCCAGCAGCAAATGCACACTGAGGAAAAGAGTGAAAGGGAGCTCTGAGGTTCTCCACTCCCAGCAGGAGACGCTCTGTGACAGTGTTGTGGGGGTAGGCAGGCTGCAATCAGGTGCTATGGGGGGGGGGAGGGGGGGGGGACTGGCATGTATAAACAAAGTTAGTCTTTATCTTGTGCTCAGTAAACCAAAACTAGGGCAGTTACACAGAGAAGGGCACAAAGGAGGCGGGCCTCTGTGTGTAACAAGATCAGCTAATTTAAAGATGTTTGGGGTGGGGAAGGGAATCTCACACTGACTGAGTCTTCAGGGAGTGTTGCTGGCTGCATGGACAAGGCGGCATCAACTGCAATGGACACAAGAACGTCATTAGGAGGAAAATGCACATGTACATTCACTGCAACTGTCAGCTGGGGGAGAGGGGGAGATAATGTCACCCTGACTTCTGGCTGCTGTGAGGTGCAGGGTATTATGTGGCTTTGGTCAGATAGCACTAGCTCTCTCCCAATTGCCAACTGCAAGAGTTAAAAAATCCTGAGTCAGACCCCCCCCCACAAATCATGAGATTGACTCCCAAATCACCCACTTCACCCACTGGCACTGCTTCCTTGGTTCCACCACTCCTCTACCCAGTCCCAGCAGCACCACTTTCCTGACTCTCTGCCTCCTGCTGCTCCAGGACCCTCGCTTTGCTATAGGACCATATGTGAAGGCAGCACAGGTCTGTGTTCTCAGCTCTGAGGCTCTTGCCCAGAGTGTTATGCTTATAAGAAGCACTCCGGATCATTTTCAGGGGAAAAGGCAGTAGATTCCTGGTATTCTGGGTTGCTCTTCAGCTGCTACCAACTTTTCCTGATTTTCTGAAAGACAAAAAGAATATGTTTCTACCCCATTTGGGGTGGCAGATTATTGCTTAAAATATCCCCCCCCCCCCTTTTTTTTTTTTTTTTTTTTTTTTTACAAATACCCTTGCTGATTGCAGGCAAAACAGAGGAATTACCCCCATACTTTTCTGTGTTTTTGTTCTATAGGCAGGCCATGTTTTAATGGCTTCTACCTTTTAAGGGTGAATTATCCCACTGTTCAGTTATTAAATTCATGAGGTAGTGTACCTCAGTTTTCCTTCTTATACAGCAGACCAAGTTTGTAATGTTTTGTTTTGTTTTGTTTTCTTTGCTAAGCTCTAAGTTTATTCACAGGTAATAGCTGAGAAGCATCATTACCATATGTCTTTAAAGGTTTTTTCCAAAAATCATACACACTATACATTGTTACAGGGTACTTATTAACATTAAGTTTATCCCAGTGTTTAATATTAACATCAAATCTATTAAAAGTATCTTGTTATACCATGCTTTTTAGTCAGACAATTTGTTTTTGAGACCAGTGTGTTCAATGTCCTCTTGAAATCTTTGCATAGGCTTTTTAACGTAATTATATCCTTGGAGTTTGGGTGAATTAAAAGATAGGGGTGTCATGCATATAAGCAAACCTCTTTTGTACCTGTCTTCAGATTTCAGCACTGCATACACACACACAAAGTATATTTTTCCTACTTAGAGTTAACCTGTCACTCTCTTATTCTTAGGTTTGACTCCTTTTACCACCTTCCTCTGAAGGGTCATAATTTGAGTCTTTTAGTTTCAGGTAGTTTGTTTGCTTACCAGGTATGTCCTTTATCTGTGGCTCCTTTGTGCTGCCATTTATGGGTAGTTCTCTCCTTCCTCTATCAATTAGGTAATTTGCATCAACACAGGTGTTTTCTGGCTTGCTTTTGGATCCAAAGCCATCAGTAGCTCAGAGCCTCTGTCTTAAAAGGTTTCAGAGTAGCAGCCGTGTTAGTCTGTATCCGCAAAAAGAACAGGAGTACTTGTGGCACCTTAGAGACTAACAAATTTATTTGAGCATAAGCTTTCGTGGGCTACAGCCACTTCTTCGGATGCATAGGGACACAATCAACTTCCACCAGAGTTTTGATTTTTTTTTTTTCCTCTTTCAACTCCTGCTTCCAAAACACACAGCGATCTGAAAAAGAAAACACAACCTATTGTGGCTCCCTTTGGAGCCCTAATAGGATTTTAATTAAGTAGCATGTTTTGTTTGCATTTCTTTTACCCTTTCTACAATATACACTGCACACATTCTGGGAAAAATGCACATTCCTTTCATAGTTTAACTTCTATAACATTAGCCATATCAATTTTTACATAAGGTGTAACTGTTTCTTTTGTGCTCACAGAGTTCTCATGCACCCTTATCAAAGTGACAGCTGATTACTCAGAGCCACCTTAAGGCGTTTTACAAAGAGTTTTACAAACCAGGAGTGTTGCTTTAGGTCCTAAATACTCCACATATTTACACAATATATTTATACACACAGATACATACATACTCTTTTGCTTAACAGCCCTTACACGGCTTTAATTTTTACACAGCTGTACATAGATTACATCTGTATACATTTGGGGGCAGTTAAGTTCCAATAGAAACCCCTTATGTTCTTTTAGCAAATGTGACTAAATTGTAAATAGTCCAGGCAAAGAGACAATCTGATTGAAATCATCTGACTATGAACAGACATTCCTTTGGAAAAGGGGCCCATTTTCCCTTCAGAATGGTTGCAAAGAAACCAAGAATTCTCTTTCTATAACACTTTTCCTTTTTAACATTTTTACAACGTTCAGCTGCTTAATTCCCTCCAGCCTCTGCAGAGTTAACTTCTCACTCTCTTTCCTTAAATCACTTGCTTATCTCCCAAAATGACACCTTCATGAAAAAGTCTATAAGCACTAAAAACTCTGCCTGACAGAGCAGGAGGGGAAAACGCTAAGCCCCCTACCTTTTGGGCTCAATCCTGCTAGGACAGAGGGTATATTCACCTATGCAATTTTTCCCCGACAGGCAGATATGAGCAATGACTCTAATCCTCCCCCTTATGGGCAGGCACCTCTATGACCAGGGGTGTGTATACCTAGACAGTTTGTATATATCTTCTCTGTATAATTTTCCCCAACAGACAGGTTGGAGCGAGAACTCTAATCCTCCCCCTATTGCCCGGCACTTCTATGACCGGGAGTGTGCACATCTGAATGATTGATCCCTTTGTAAGTATGGTATACCTTTTAGCAATATTTAGCAGTATTTTCAAATATCACAAGTGCATGTCTTTCCCCCTTGCCCACATTCTCCACCAAAAATGTTATGCTTATAAGAAGCACACGGGATCTTTTTCAGGGAAAAGGCAATATGCCTGGTTTATTGAAGATGCAACAATTAGCATATGCATTCAATCATACCCCCCCACACACACACACACATACACACACTGCCCCGCCAGTTGATGTTATAGTTACCAGTCCAGAGTCTGGATCAATCTAGTGGCCAGCTATATTGATGATGGGTAGGTAGGAGTCAGGTTCTGTCGGTCGCAACATGGTGCTCCAGGGAAGTCTTGGCAGGATGAACCCAAAGTTTCATGGCAAGGCACCCTGTTTATATAGTGATTTTTCCTTCATTGGGACCAATGAGTTTTGGACCATCATGCTGTAATCAATTGCTGTTTAACAAGTGCTTGTTTTTTTTAAATTGTCCTTCTCATCATTTATCTTGTTCTTTCATCAAGTCTCTCAGGGAGTTATCTCATGCTAGTTTTGATCACAGCTATCTTGTCCCCATTGATATGTGCCTGTCTCATCTTTAGAGTCATTAATTTGCCCTCCTCTGACATTTCAATAGGGGCGTGTTGCACTCTCCTGGCACCCTTGCTTCTGTCTCTGGTTCCTCTCTAGAACATCTGGTTCAGTGATGGCCTTTACACTTATCTCTTAACATCCATTCCTCATTCACACATAAAACAGAATTAATTTACACAGAACATTTTGAACAGGAACATCAAATTGCAATGCAGAAGAAAAACAATCATGACATTCTTTTACTCATTTTAAAATGCTAAGCCTACAACAACGTGGTGACCGTCAAAGGTCTGTTACTGCTTTGAAATCAGCTCAGACACAAATTGATTCTGGCTGATGCATCTCTACCAATGGCCCATTAGGCCATTCCTTTCTGCTATTCAAAAAGGGTGGCTGGCAAGATATGGTCAAATCATACATCAATACATTTAATGCAGGCTACATTATCTTATTATTCCTTATCCTTCATTCTAAATTATACATGTTCCTCTCCACGGAAAACATAAAATCCTACTACTACAAGAGCTCTGCCCAAATGCCCAGCCTTGGAAATCACAGGACCAGAGGAACATCTCATGCCATCGTGACAGCTCCTCCTACAGGCACCAAAATCCCGGCACTTGTGGTCACTTCACAATAGTCGGCGATCCTGCAACACTGCCTTCCCCTGGCTGCTGGGAGGGGACCCCTCACCCCCACACTGCACCCAGGCTGTGGGAGAAGCCATGTTAGCCCCTCCATCTCCCACTCCCATCACTGTCCTCTGCACCTGTGACCCAGGGTGCCTGGGGTAGCCCTCACTGGAAATGCCAAGGTCAGGGCAGGCTGCAAAAAGGAGAGTGGATACTCCCAAAACTAGTAGTTAACACTGAAGTTAAACTTCCCAACCAGCCACAAAGTGAGCTCCTGATCCCCCACATTGGTTATCAAGAAGCAAAAAAAGGAAATCACACAGTCCCCTTTATTGCATTCCAGTTCTTGCTCCAAATCAGCACCTAGGAGCAGTAGGTTGCGGAGTTATTTAAAAACTCTGCTCGCTATATAAAATGTTTTTCTGATCTCCAAAGGATCAGCCACATTGCCAGGTCAATATTAGGTGGCTCCTACCCAAATTACCATGTTGCCCGCCAATCCTTTAACATCTAAAACTAAAGGTTTATTACAAAGAAAAAAGAAAGAACAAGAAGAGAGTTGTTAAATGATGAAGTAGTCACATACATACAAAGACTTCAAAGTCCATATATCAGGTTCTTAGCCATATTGGTGAGTTTGCTGGCTTGATAGTCCCTCTGGACCACGTCCACAGGTTGGATGGGTCATTCAATCCTTTGTTCAGAGCTTCAGTTTGTAGAAAAGTTCCAGAGGTAAGAAGCAGGATTGAAGACAAAATGGAGATGATGCGGCTGCCTTTTATAGTCTTTTGCCGTGCGGCTTGTACTTCCTTTATCCCAAACACAAGCTACCCAGCACATGGCATGGAAGCCTTAGAGTTCTGTCCATAAGCATACCACATGTCTTGCTGACTCATAAGGAGTCTTCCCTATCTTTTCTTTCAATGGGTTCATTGTACAGTTGATGACCCTTGATGGGCCATCGAACAGGCTAGGTGGTGCTGATGCCAATCTGCCTGGGGGTGTCACCCAAAAACACAGTACAAGTTTGGAAATACAGCTATACCATGCATATCTAGAACTAACAATACAAAGGCGATACAAACATATAAAGAAGATTATCATACTTGGCGATTTATAACATTTTTGCAGATACCTTACAAGGCATATCTGGTCAGATTCCTTGCAATTTTATAATATTGGTGTCAATAATATAAAGTGTCTCCCATATTCCATACAGCATCATAGCTCCCCCTCAGCCCACAACATCCTCCTGCATGCTCCTCAGCCCCCCTACCCCCACATCTAGGCTGTACCCCTTAAATCTGCCTCCTGCCCCCATCACTCCCCCATCCCCCTTTCACAGGGTCTCTGCTGCTCCTCACAGCCTGTGTCCTGTCCAGCCCCTGAGCCCTAGACTGACAGCCATCTTGCCTGTGAGTGGTGTCAGCCTCACTGAAAACAGTGGAACGTGGCAACCAACTGTACTAAGGGCAGACTCCCTTCCCTATATGGCTGTGGGGGATGGCGCCCGTCACGCTGGCTTCAGCCCATTGAGGAGATGGCGGCCATCTTGAATAAGGGAAAATTCACACATCAACAACTTTCATCGTGTTTTCATGAGGCAGGTGAAACTACCCAGAATGGCTGGAGTGGCCCTGCTGCTGCCACCATCCCAGCCACTCAGCTGGGCAGGGAGGAGGCAGTAGCAGTTGCAGCCTCTATCTACTGCCTCTTAGCGAGGGTGGAAAAACCCCTACACTACAGCTGTCGTGGCTGCAGTATAGACATGGCAATTAGTGAATTGCTTGCTTCTGCCCTGACAGCTACAGTGCAATGGGAAATTGGCTTTAGAGTTGCGCTGTAGGTTACAAGCAGAACAAGCTCCAAGGTTAAGTACTGCTGCCACTCGTTCTCCTTGCTTGCTGCCACACAGGGCCTGTTACCTTCTGTGGCATGGTCTCAGGCAGCTCCTTTTGCTCCAACTCATGCAGAGGGAAATAGTTGCCATTATTTCAGTTCCTGGGAACATTTTGTGCTTGATCTGTCATGCTATTACACACAGAGGCCAGGGAGAGGATCAGCGTAGAGAAAATGCTTAGCTTTTACACACTGCCTTGTAAAAAGGCTGCATCTCAGTGTAAAACTGTGGGTGCTTCATTTTGCAACAATTTCAAGCAGCAAAGATCACTCGTGTAAAACTACTCATGGCCTGCAGCATTGCCATGCCAGTCTGTAGGAAGCATGACAGTTCCAGGCAAGTATGGATTGCTTCAGGATGCATGAGGGGGCCATGTTTCTTGTTGGCTACGATTTGGGTAAAATAACAGCAATCACATGCCGCCCTCCAGCACCGGGGCAGTTTTAATGGAGCTCAGGCTGATGCCTGTGCAGCTCAACCGAGCGACTGTTGGCCTAGCTCTCTGGGCTGGCAGTTCGTCAGGGATGTGATGGGGAAGGTTCGGGAGGAGTGGGGTGCTGACTGTGAGGGGGCACAGACTGGCAGTTAGCCAGAGAGATGGAGGAGTGGAAGGTTCTAGATTCACACCCACGCAGCATTCCAGGTGGCCTGAGCCCACCGGCTGGTGGCTCTAAGGCACCGCAAACAGCTGACATGGGTAAGCGGGGGTTGTGCTGGGAGATTGGTGTTGATTTGTGCGGGCGATGAAAGAGGGGTGTGTGCTGCAGTGAGGGGCTGCATGTGTGTTGGGGTTTGTGGTGTGGGTGGCAATGTTGATGTGTGGGGTCAGTTTGTGTTAAGTTGTAGGGGTGTCTAATCAACCTTTGCGAAGCTGTGGCTAAGTAACCCACCAACCGTGCAGTCTCCCTCATTTCATTGACTCAATGCAACTTGTGAAACTGTTATATGCAAATTAGCTGCAGAGGAAGGGTGGTGATTGGTTGAATGACCTATGATGTCACAAATGTCTAGGACCGTTGCTGCAGATAGCTACATGGCTTATTGTTTTATTATATGGAGATTCTCTCTCTCTTCCTGACATAAATGAGCATGAGCTGTAGTTCTGAGTCAATGCCTGTGGAAATGGAGTGGATTTGAACAGTGCCCTAATCTCTCACCAGCAGCAAACTCTCACCCTTGCTGGTCTTCAGAATGTTGTCGAGAGGTAGAACTGCAACACTTTCCCATTTTAAAATTCTATAGACAATTCTCCTGCCTTGCACATGGGCCATAGCAGTTCTCTTTCTCCACCGCCCACACCGCATTCCTTCATTGCCATTTGATTGGACAAGTGTTTCCAGGGTTTCTTCTAGAATCATGGTATCAATAGTGGCTTTAAGTAAGAAGGAAATTCACTCCCCTCTCTTCCAGGAAAATTCTGCTGATCAATTCAGGGCTCTGTATAGAGTGCTGGACTTCACATTGGTACAGTTTCCACAGTATCTTGGTGTCATGGCCCTTTTTCAGGGGAGTCAGGGACCACCCTGTCTCTGACTTGCTCCTGAAAGTGAGAATGAGTCAACTTAGACCCCTCTAGAAGTAATTAAATCCCTAGGTGGCTGGTTGGCAGTTAATGAGCCTGATAAAGGGTTACCAGGACTCAGCTGAGTGGATCCAAGAAACAGGAAATGCCTGAGGAGAATGGCTCACCAGAGCAAGAAGCCTGGAAGGTGTGCTCCTGGAGAAAGGAGCTTTCCTAGAGATGACAACAGCAGCTGGTGCTGACTGGAGAAAGCAGTTGCAGGTGAGTGGTGTAAGGAATAAAGGTAGATTTTGAACTGAACTCAGCCCCAAGAAGGAGGGCTGAGGATTCTGGACTCAAGGAGAATGAGGCATTTGAGTGACAGTCAGAGGCTGGACCAGAGAGAAGGAAGAGACTTTGTTTTTGAGTTTCTTTGGACTGTGTGGGGTTATTTAAGGAGCACTGAAGAGGGTAAACTGAGACTGCTAGGGGTGTGTGCTTGAGGTGCTGCCCCCATGACTCTTGGATTCGTGATAAACAGACCTGTGGTTTTAGAGAAGTCAGGCAATGAACCCCATTAGGTGTAAATCTAATCTCAGAACGTTAATAAAGATAAGGATTATCATAAAGGGAAACTAGTGGTGCAACACAACCAAAACTCCCATTCTTAGTGAAGACTATTAGGGACACTGATCTCATGCACGGACAAGTTTCAATGAACCAAAGTTTACATGAGCCTTATCCAATATCTCACTCCCTATTTGCATGTCATGCCATCACATCTGTTAGCAGAGATCAAGATTCTATTGTCCGTTCTCCTTTCCCTCAGCTGGTGAATGCAGAGAATCACCACAAAGAGATCCAACCATTCATAAGCCAGGGAGAGCGATCCTTCTGTCAGATGCCAGCTGGAGGAGGGCTCGCTTAGGTCCCAGCCCAATCCAGGGGATGGGTAATAGAAAGTGAGCATAGCACACAGTAGCTGGAATACCTATGTGAGATCTGAGCACTTCCTTCCATGTCTGAGAGACTTGTTCTGGTGGTGACAGTAAACATGTCTGATGGGGTTTGGATAAATTGGGAACAACATGATCAGCCCAATCCCAGAGAGAATTCACCTGTCCTAGGCAGAGTAGAGTTTCCTATCTCTAGGTGCACTGCCCATCAAGGGGAAGGTTAGCACCCAGGCTTCCATGGCAGAATTTGGACTAAGCAGGGTGGAACCTGTACTCAGAAATATCCTCATTCATTGTAAGTCAGTTTGATTGGCTGATAAGTGACCTTTTTGTATCAAGAAGCAGGAACACAGTACCCTGATGCCTCTCAGTGTGTGTGTCGGGACCAAAGATACAAAGTGCTGTATGAGCTCTCACCAGGGCCGGCTCCAGGCACCAGCTTACCAAGCAGGTGCTTGAAGCAGCCATACCAGAGAGGGGCGGCACGTCCGGCTCTTCGGCGGCAATTCTGCAGTGGGTCCCTCACTCCCGCTCAGAGCGAAGGACCTCCTGCCGAAGTGCCGCAGATCGCGATCATGGCTTTTTTGTTTGTTTTGCAAGGGGGTGGGTGGCTGCTTGGGGCGGCAAAAACCCTGGAACCGGCCCTGTCTCTCACAAAGCTGGGTGAGGTTTCTGCAGCATGTCCTCCTGTCTTTGCTGCTGCTCTGGCTCCCCGGACTATACAAGAGATCAGGAGAGTGCCAGTGATAGTTTGTCCTGACTGAAGAAGCTGAGATTCTCAACTTGATTGACCTAGCATTGGACCGGCTGCTGTGTGAGGAGGCAAAAAACAATCCTATAGACAGGATCAAAATGGGCACTTGGATGAGATGATTATGCCAATCACAGATCTTAGAAAAAGGTCAAATAGAACTTATCCTACTGGCAGAAGTAAAGTCCATAGTTTAATTGCCACACTGAAGTGAAACAGCTTTGAAGCCCTCTAGCGGGGCTCTAATGTTGGTATATGAGTGTCCATCTGAAATGGTCCATTCTGTCCATTCTCAGCATGTTCAAGAAAAGGAAGTTTGGTGCAAGCCCCTGGCATTAGAACCTTAGAACCTCATTCTGGTCTGTACCTGCCACACAGGTTCAACTGTGTCATACTTCCTAGCTATTAAAACAGGCCTCCTGGGAGCTACTACCAGATGAGTTCATGAAGCTGCACACTCTCTCAGCTTTTAATTCAGACAAGTTGTCCTTAAGTGTCAGAGCATTCATTCCCAAAATAAATGTAAGAAATATTTTTCTGTCAAGCATCAAAATCCAGTTTGTAGGAGCACTGACTATGTCAAGGCAGAAAAGGCACATCTCCTGTATTAAGATCTACTAAGTGGCCATCAATAGCTATTCACCAAATTCTACATACTGTTCATCAGTTATTATCCATTACCATTTTTTTTTTTTTGGCAGAAGTCTTTTCTGTGCCTCAGTGGCCATGCCTCCGTGGTGGGTAGATAAATAACTTACCCCACTGTGGCTGTCCCCTGCAATAAAGCTACCAGCACCCTGCCTGCAAATAGAAAGTGATCATTTCTAGGCCCAGTACATCCCTGCTTGCCTTCAGCCAGGAAAAACAAAGGCCCAAACTCACAGGTGGCAGCACGGAGCTTCCCAATACTTCAGTGACCAGCACTAACTCAGACTAAAGCAGAGGAGATGTTCGTTTGTCCCTTCAAGATGATATTTTTCCATAGCATTCGCCGACTCAGGCCAAATCTGAGCAATTTTATGTGCAATGTGAGAGGAAAATTCAGTATGAAGAACTGTCTCTAAAAGAGGGGAGGCATCCCCCCCTCAATGCAGCCTGTTCATGCACTGACTTCTTCACTCTCCGACGGTTCAACATTACGACTGGTCCTTTGCCCCATTGGGACTGGTGCACCCCAAGCCAAAGTTCATGTTCTGCCCATTCCAGGGGGTAATAGCCATCCCTCCAACTTCCACTCCCAGCCTGGACACCAGAGCCAAAGTGCGCTCTGCCTAAGGAATGGAGTTTACAAGTACCCAAAACAGTCCCATGGTTGTCATGGCAGCCATTAAATAGACCAGTTCAGAAGATTACTGTATATAGGCCCTGAAGACTCCATGCATGAGCAGCATTGGCAACTCCCATGCCACTCTAGTGAGAAAGCTGATCAGCCCAGGTAGGGTCGCGGTGTTGGAGCTGGGCAACCCTCTTTTCACTGGTGAGCTTCCAGGTGGGAGACATCTGGACACTCAGTTGGGGTAGCTTTGCAGGGGGAGCCCATACATTCAAGGATAAATGAAAAAAACATAACTGCCGGCCAATTATTTTAAACCTACTTATTGACTTGCAGAGTCCCATGGAACAGCCTTCTCTGTGCTCCCCCCCCCCCCCACTCAATGTTTGCCTCAGACCCAATTACTGAGGAAGAAGTATAGAGATGGAGGTGGGAGGCTAGAGTTACTCTGCTCTGGGAACTCTGGTTGTTAGCAATACAAAGGTCCAGTGCAACTGAATGCAATTATCTAGATTACACCTCAGGAGTGGGGGCAATTAAAGTAACTTTTGGTTCAAACTCCCAACCATAAACTTAATAACTCCTAGATTCTGTAGAATGATGTAAAACCCTGTTCATCTTTAATGGTATTCCTTTCTCCACTTGGCGGCTGTCTATAATACAGTGTGCTTTGCCCTTAGAATAGAGCCACCCATGTATGTATAGCCAAAAATGACATTAAAAGAGCATTAAGAATGTTAAGGCTGCAGCATCAAGCATTCAAAAGTTAGAAAATGCCAAACCAGGACTGGCCTTAGGAGTGGGCGATGTGGGCAACCTCCCAGGGTGCCATGGTCAGGGGGGCACAGTAGCCAATGTGATGTCCTGCCTCGATGGAAGGGGTGGGTGATAGCCATTTTCCCTATGGCCGGCTCTGTGCCGGAATTAAAGTTAGCTGGGCAACCTATTGCAGCCCCATTATGTGTATGCATGATGATACAATCTCTAATTACAGGATCATATACTCTGTTCCACAGGACCCCTGCCTCGTTCAGTGCATAGGATGGGCTGTGCACCGGGAGCAGCTATTCAGTATTTTGACTTATCCCCATTGCTCAGTGTGTGGCCCTACGCCTTATTTATTGGATGCTGATTAAACTCTGCTCTGAAGACATAACTTAATTTCCTCATAGGCTTTTCTGTGGTGCTCATCACTGTGGTATCCGAGTGCTTCACAACCCTCCAGAATTTATCTTCAAAATGCCCCTGTAAAGTGAGAGTTGGTATTATCCCCTATGTAGAGGTGGGCAGTTGAGGCACAAAGGCCCAGATCTTCAAAGGTAGTTAGGCACCAAACTCCCATTGATTTCAACGGGCACCTAAACACCTTTGAGGATCTGGGCCAAAGAGATTAAGATCAAAAGTATCCATCAACTTTGGATGCCCAAGTTGAGACCCTTGGGACCTGATTTTTTCAAAGCACTTATGAAGTGATAGATCATTATTATTATTAATCAGGGCAGTGCCTAATGGCCAGCCAAAAAGGGAGCCCATTGTGTTAGGTGCTGTACAAACACACAGTAGTAGATGGCCTCTGCCCCAAAGAAAATAGAAATGAAATACACCAGACAGACACCTGGTGGGGAAGAGGTAGAACACAAGCAAATGGACCAACATGATGGCAGCAAATGCCATGTTAGTGCCACAATTTGGGGGTGGGATGGACTTAGGAGGGGATCAGCTAAATGGAAAGAAAAGGGAAGAAGGTGAGGGTGACAGAGAACTTTCTACAGTTTTGACTGGAATGTCCAAAGATGAGAAAGGTCCCTGATTTGGTTGCTTCTGTTCCTACTATGAGCTACGTTCAAAGC
Source organism: Trachemys scripta elegans (assembly GCF_013100865.1). Classification (NCBI taxonomy): domain Eukaryota; kingdom Metazoa; phylum Chordata; order Testudines; family Emydidae; genus Trachemys; species Trachemys scripta. Next base: position 56,796,302 of record NC_048304.1, on the reverse strand, counting down.
CCAGCACCCATTGACTTCAGTTGCACTTACAAGTGCTCAACACTTCTGCAAATCAGACCCCAGAGTCTCAAGGTAGGTGCCTAGAAAATGAGGCGCACCTCTGAAAAGTTTGGTTTGCGATTTGCCCAGCATCACAGAGGCAGGGATAGAATGCAGTTCCACAGCGCAGCATTCAACTGTCTTAACCATGTGACCATCCTTTCTTGCTGCAGTCCCCTGCCTCATTCACTACTGTCCTTCCAATTTCTGTAACAAATAGGGCAAGGGTCCTACAGACAACAGTCTCCTTGACTATACATCTGTATTCTCAGCTCAGCCCCTGTGTTGCTCATCTGTGGAGGTAATTATGGCTCTGATCTGGTCAGTCCTGGACTCCCACAAATAGAGATTCCATCTTGGAGGTCTAAACTCTCCTCTAACTGTGTAAGCTGAGTTTCTTTGTCCCTAACAGAGGAGGCTATGAAGGACTCCTAGCTAGACACAGGTAGGGCTAGCTGCTGGTCCTATTAATCCCAAGAGGATGGCACCACAAGCAGTGACTCCACTCTTATAGAAATTGCAGCATTAGCTCTTTTCAGCGACTGATATTGACTAACTGAACCCTCTTGAGCAGGGCCAGCTCTAGGCACCAGCTTACCAAGCAGGTGCTTGGGGTGGCCACACCAGAGAGGGGCGGCACGTCCGGCTCTTCAGCGGCAATTCGGCAGTGGGTCCCTCACTCCAGCTTGGAGCGAAGGACCTCCTGCCAAAGTGCCGCAGATCACGATCGTGGCTTTTTTGTTTGTTTGTTTTTTGTTTTGGGGGGGGGTGGCCGCTTGGGGCGGCAAAAACCCTGGAGCCGGCCCTGCTCTTGAGTCCACTCTTACTGCCAGGGCCGGCTCCAGGCACCAGGCAACCAAGCACATGCTTGGGGCGACACCTGGTAAGGGGCAGCCAATCTTGGGGTGGAAGGGTGCAGAGCGGTGCTGCACTTGGCGGGGGGGGCGGCGTAGGGCGCGGGGCGGGGGGGGGGGGGGTTCGGGCGGGGGGGCGCTGGGCGTGGGGCGCTCGGCATGGGGGCTCGGCGGGGCGGCGCTTTTTTTTGCTGCTTGGGGCAGCAAAAAAGTTAGAGCCGGCCCTGCTTACTGCACCTTAATTGGTTTTAAGAACTCCCCTGGAGCAAACTCCCAGACTAAACATGACCTGAGGCAAAGCTAAGCAATCTTTATATAAGATTACAGGGCAGAATTTCCCATAATCACAGGTGGTGCAAGTAGCTCAGAGTGACTCAGAATATTTGACAGAACAGGCAATAGTATTTAAGGAACTGTGCAAGTCAGCTGGCTCAGGTGATACAAGTATTAATGAAGTTAGCTAAATTTTCTAACCTGCCTTTTTGGCTTTAAAGTCATACACAACAAAGATCAACGCAATCCTGACAATCATCATCCCACGTGTGTCATTTCAATCCTTAAAAAAAAAAAAAAAGATCTTGAAGTGCTAGCCGAGCCTCTATTGTAAGTAGCATAGATCTACTTCCAAATCATGCCAGAAAATTTTGAGAACAAAATTGATGCCCTGTGCATGGTAGATGTGACACACTCAGTGCAAGGTAACTGGATGAAATTCTAGGGCCTGTGTTATACAGGATATCAGATTAGATGATCTAATTGTCTTTTATGGCCTTGAAATCTAGGAAAGTGAATTTAAAAATTACAATTGTTACTCTGTAATATGCCTTACTAAAATCTAAGTGTTGCATGTGTTGAAGACTGGCTGGAGAACCCAATGCCAGGTAACTATCAATCATCGTGGTGAGGCGGGGACTGGTGCAATGCCGTTAAGGCCAGTATTGTTTAACGTCTAAGTTACCTGGGAGAGGGATTAAATTTGTTAATGAAATTTTCAGGTGAAAACAAGTTGGTAAAAAGTTGCATGTACCAATGAGAACAGAAACACAAATGGATGGATTGGCATAGTGCATTTTTAAAGGTGAGTTTCATTTTGCTTCCCCTGACCCATCTTCAGGGGCTGCATGGGGAGGAGGGACAATTCTAAAGAGATATTCAATAGGCGGGAGAAACTTGGAAAGCAGTAAAGTTCAAAGGGACCTGGGGGTGAGAGTGTAGAGCAAGTTAGGCATAACTCTGATGTGACAGACAGCAGAAAAAACAATGCAGGCGCAGTCCCTGTGGGCAGCTCCTGGCACAATGCCTTCTGTTCCATGAACCAGTTAACCAGAAAGATGGTGACAAACTGCAGGGTTGAAACTGAAGTGATCAGGAGTTGGAGGGATTTTAGAGGACAGATTAAAAGGGGCTATAAGTGTCACCAGCTTGGCTAAGGGGCCAGTCTGGAAGTATCTAAGGCACGTAAACATCAAGGAACAGAGCTGGATCAAACAATGCTGTCAGACCTGCAGCTTCTGGCTTCCTGGGGCCCCACCAATGCTAGTGGCATGTATTGTTCCATTGCCATGAGGGGGGTACCAGCTGCTTCAAGTTATCTCAGAGGTCTATGGAGAAAGACACTTTAGTAATCAGGACATCCCTCCCTTTGTTACAACCCTGGCTGGGGCACATTGTTTTCCACACACACACAACCCCTGTTTTACAGGAAACCTGCTTTTAGCATTCCCTCTCTCCAATGCGCCCCGCTCCCCCCAGTTCTGGACACATCTTTAATCTGTCCACACTGTAATTCTTCAGAATCAAACACCATGGGTCCCCGTCCCTGCAGTCTGCCTGTGATAGGAGTTTGAAGCAGGTGGAGGGAGAAGGACATGCTGAATTTTGAGCCCTTCAGATGTGGACTCTGATCACGTGACTGCCCAGGCCTAGATGTTTGAACCAAGCATGGCCAGGAAAGGGACAAATTTAGGGCAGAACAGGGGAGAATAATTCGGATTAATGGGGTGAAACGAGAGAGAAACAATTTACAGATGCTGAGGAAAAATTTCTTAGCACCGAGTTCTGAGGGTGCAGAACAGTCTCCCAAAAGAAGGGGTAAAAAGCCCCAAGCAATGGAGCTTCCAAAACCAGAGTGGACAAGACACTGAAAGTGCCTTGTAGGGAACAATCCTAGAGTGGGTGACGTTGGTTTTTGCATCTCCACCTTCTTTTGGAAATGGGAAGACATGACCCTTGCCAGCAGTCAGGTAGAACAGGAAGAGTTGCATTCCATCCCATGCTTTCTAAGCATGTTTCAGACTGAATATAATGTGTTTCGAAAAGCAAACACTAACAAACTCAGAACTGGTAGGTAAGACCCCAGGGGAAGAAAATCTATGGAAAAAAGTAGTTCCGGAGAGCAGACGGTGTCTCAGAGACAATATTAAAGGCACAACTGCAAACTATCCTGATGTGAAGGAAAGGTAGGAAGAAAAGTCATAGGCCAATATGGCTCCATCAGGAGCCCTTTAATGACCTGAAAATCGTAAAGGAGTCCTACAAAAAGTAGAAACATGGAAAATTGCAAAGGAGGAGAACAAAAGAATAACACAAGCATGTAGGGACAAAATCAGAAGGGCTAAGGCACAAAATGAGTTACATCTAGCAAAGGACATAAAAGGCAATAAGAAGAGGGTCTTTAAATATATTAAGAGAAAGACAAAGGAAAGTGTAGGTCCACTACTTAATGGGGAAGGAGAGCTAATGATGGATGACTCCAAGAAGGCTGAGGTGTTTCATGCCTATTTTACCTCAGTCTTCACTAAAAAGGTGGCCAGATAACAGTTAATGTTAACAACAAGGGGAAAGGAAAACAGGCACAAATAGGACAAGAACAGGTTAAAGAATATTTATATGTATTCAAGTTGGCAGGGCCTGACGAAATTCATCCTAAAGTACTTAAGGAATTAGCTGAAGCAATCTTGGAACAGTTAGCAAGTATCTTCAAGAACTTGCAAAGGGTGAGTGAGGTCACAGAGAACTGGAAAATGGCAAACATAGTACCTGTCTTTAAAGTGGGAATAAAGAGGACCCACAGAATTATAGACCAGTCAGCCTAACTTTGATACCAGGAAAGATATTAAAACAAATTATGAAACAATCAATGTGTTAGTACCTAGAGGGTAATAAGGTTTAAGGAATAGCCAGCATGGATTTGTCAATAATGAATCATGCTAAATCAATCTAATTTCCTTCTTTGACAAGGATACTAGTTTGGTAAAAAGGAGGGAAGAGGTAGATGTGATATGTCTTGATTTTAGTAAGGCTTTGACATAGTTGCACATGACATTCTCATGAGCAAACTAAGAAAATGCTGTCTAGATGAAATTACTATATGGTGGTTAAACAACTGGTTTGAAGACCATAGTCAAAGAACAGTTATCAATGGTTTGCTGTCAAACTGGAAGGATGTATCTAGTGGGACCCCACTGGGATCAGTGCTGGGTCTGATATTATTCAATTTTTTTTAATGACTTGGATAATGGAGTGGACAGTACGTTTATAAAATTTGCAGATGACATCAAGCTGGGAGGGGTTGTAAGCAGTTGGAGGACAGAATTAGAAGTCAAAATGATCTTGACAAATTGGAGAATTGGGCTGAATTCAGCAAGATGGAATTCAATACAGACAAGTGCAAAGTGCTTCACTTAGGAAGGAAAAAATCAAATGTACAACTACAAAATGGGGAATAACTGGCTAGGTGGTTGCACTTCTGAAAAGGATCTTGTGGTTTATAGTAGATCACAAACTGAATATGAGTCAACAATGTGATGTAGTTGGGGGAAAAGGCTAATATTCTGGTGCATATTAACAAGAGTGTTGTAAGTAAGATAAGGAGGTAATTATCCCACTCTATTTGCACAAGTGAGGCCCCGGCTGGAGTACTGTGTCCAACACTTTAGGAAAGACATGGACAAATTTGAGAGTCCCAAGGAAAGCAACAAAAATGATCAAAGGTTTAGAAAACCTGCTCTATGAGGAAAGGTTAAAAAAACTGGGCATGTTTAGTCATAAGTAAAGAAGACCGAGTGGGGACCTGATAAGTCTTCCAATATGTTAAGACTATTATAAAGAAGACTGATGAATTGTTTTCCATGTCCACTGAATGTTAGACAAGAAGTAATGGGCTTAATTTGCAGCAATGGAGAGTCAGGTTAGATATTAGGGAAAACTTTCTAACTTTAAGAGTTGTTAAACTCTGGAACAGGCTTCCAAGGGAGTGTGGAATCCCCATCATTGGAGGTTTCTAAGAACAGGTGAGACAAACACCCGCAAGATGGTCTAGGTTTACTGGGTCTTGCCTTAGTGCAGGAGGTTGGACTAGATTTCTTGAGGTCCCTTCCAGCCAGACATTTCTAGGATTGTTTCTTCATCTCAGTGAAATTTGTGCTGCTCAGTGCAATATAAACACTTCATGCACAAACTTTTTAATGAATGAGTGCATTTATTTTCCTAGTCTAAATAACCTGGATGTTCTTGCATCCATGTGTGGGATGTTTTGCAGTGACAGACAGGGCCGGCTCTAGGATTTTTGCCGCCCAAAGCAAAAACAATTTTGGCCCCCCCCCCCCCCCCTTATTTAATTACACCACCCCCGGCCCCGCCTCAACTCCACCCCTTCCCCAAATCCCCAGCCCTGCCTCCTCCCCAAAGGCTCTCAAGCCAAGGAGGGAGGGAGGGGAAGAAGCGGCGCTGCGCCGCGGCCACTCGGAGTCTCCCCCTCTCCCAGGTTTGAGAGCCTGGAGGGAGGGAGGGGGAGACTCCGAGTTGCTGCGGCATGGGCACCGCTTCTTCCCCTCCCTCCCAGGCTCTCAAGCCTGGGACGGAGGGGGAGCAGCGGCGCGCAAAACGGCCGCTCGGGATCTCCCCCTCCCTCCCAGGTTTGAGAGCCTGGGAGGGAGGGGGAGACCCCAAGCCGCCGCGGCGCGCGAAACAGCTGATTCGCGTGCCGCTGCTCCCCCTCCCTCCCAGGTTTGAGAGCCTGGGAGGGAGGGCAAGTAGGGGCGCGCGAATCAGCTGTTTCGCGCACCATGGCAGCAGCAGCGGAGGTGAGCTAGGGCGGCCAGGGCACATTTTTAGGGGCGGCATTCTGGCGCCGGCCATGCCGCCCCTAAAAATGTGCCGCCCCAAGCACCAGCTTGTTTTGCTGGTGCCTAGAGCTGGCCCTGGTGACAGACCACTCAGGGGTTCTGTCACTGCCTGCCCTGTAACCTTGGGGTGCCTTATCATGCTGCTGTGGTTCAGATCTCTGACACCAGTAGCCAGCCATCCCACAAGCACAAGGTCTCGCCCTGGCTTCCACCAGCCTAGTCACTTCTTGAATGGTGACACCAACAGGTCTTCCAGTCCCAAGTCTCCTCAAATCCGTCCTTCCCAAGTTACTAGCTATCAGGCACTTGGACTTTTCCCTTCTGGCTCGTTGCCCCACAAGCAGTGAAACCAGCCCCCCAGATACCAGCTCACTTTGGCCCCCACACTCCACGCAGTTTGCAGAACAGAGACCTGCATGGGGCAGAAATAAACAAAAGGTGTATTTGTAAGGGAGAGCAAACACAGACAAGTTACACAATCAGTAAACACACAAATGCAACCTCAGGCTTTACATTGCCATATTCAATAACATCCCTTTTCTAATACAAGCTACCTATTGCCTTTGAACAGCATCCCAGCATACCTCATAGCTATAGGGAAGATGCAGAGTTTCAAGGACAACTTCCTGCCTAGAGGCTGTCCCTCAGTTACTGGATGAAAACACAAAACTGTCGTCTTTAAAAGGCTCTCTATATCTATCTCCTTCCTCCCCTTCCCCCCGCCGAGTGCATGGTGAGTCATATTTATTCAGAATGTGGAAACCCCCTCTTGACTCTAGAGCCGAGATGTCTCAATGTCTTTCCATTGTCTCTAATGGTCCATTCTTTTCTCTTCCTGGGCTGGACAAGGGGTCGTTATTTGGTGACAAGTTAGGTTTGTCTTTTTTCCCAGTTTTTTTTTACCACAGGAATATTAAGTCTTGTCTTGCTTGTATGCTACTGGCAGACTTATTGGATGTCTTGGAGTTAATGTGAACTCAGCTCTTAATTGAAGGGACTGGGGGTGTTAAATCTTTAGCATCTTTTCTTCCCGATTTCTATCAGGGGTGTGAAACAAGGCTGATTTAAACAGCAAGCAAGCAAGTGAAATGAGAGGGAAAGTGACTTCAGACAGACATCTGAATGCTAGCCCCCCAACTGTCCCAATTTCTAAAGAAGCTAAGCAGTTATAGGATGCAAGGCAAAGTTTTGTCATGGTTCAGGACCGGCTAGGAGTAAATGATCAGTTTGCATGATGAAAAGGCTAACTGGGGTGCATCAAGGTTGTGTACAAGGTTTAATATTTAATATAGTTAATGATCTGGAAAGGCAGCCAAGTAGTGAGATAGCAAAATTTGCACATAACTCAAATTCCAGTCCTCTTTCGTCTTGGCTAATGTAAATAACTGGTCTAAACAAGCTAGGTGAATGGACAACTCAGCGGCATTTGATAAATGCAAAGTAATACACATTGGAGGGAAAAATTTGAACTACTCATACACCTGAGCGTTCTAAATTAGTTGTATCAATGCAGGAAGGGAACATGAGCATCATTGATCAGAGGGCTTCATTGAGCTGTGTACAATTTGCAGCTGCAGTCAAAAGTCAGTTAATCTTAGGATGCATAAGGAAGGCCATGGCATATATTGAGTGTGTACACCTTTATGTAAGTCAGCGTTGTGGCCTCATCTGCAACACTGGCCACCCCATCTCAAAAAGGGCATTACGTAACTAGTGGGAGTTCAGAGAACGGGGACAAGAATGATCAAGGGCCTGGAAAAAATTATCTGAGGTGACTGAAAGGATTGGGACTGTTTACCTTAGAAAGAAGATGAGTAGGAGGGGAGCAAGAATGAGTGGCGATAACAGAGACTGCAGGTCTTGAACCCTGCTTCACAGGGTTCTTAAGAGCTAGGCATGCCTGATCTGCCCTCCAGTGACCTACTAATAGCTGCTAGAATAACATCTGAACTCTAACAGAGGACTCTAGTCCTGGGATCAGATTGATGGAACCCTGGGTGTCCTGATTGGTCCGCAGCCTCTATTTAGCCTAAGCACAGGACCAGGAAGTTGTCCATGCAATTGGGTTCTCCCTGCTCAAGATTGTGTCCCCTGCAATACCTGCACCTACTACTGATCTCCTACTAACCTGACCCTGGCTGACATCTGACTTTCAATTTGCCCTCTGGCCTGTCTCAGACTCTGACCTCTTGGTATCTGACCAGGCATGACTTCTGCTCTGCCTATTAGGTCAGACTGCCCACATCCCAGCCATGACAGGTAGGGAATGTAGATCATGAACTTCTGGTCTTACCCTCTCAAAATATGGAGACAGTCAATGAAGTTGGGTGACAAATTCATAAAACTGAAAAGGAAACACTTTTGTACAACACCATTGTGACCAAAAGCACCCCTGTATTTGTACCCTACACATTAGTGTAATAATCTTTGTGCAAAATATGCCTTGTGAGGTATCACTTAAACACTAACACACTGGTCATCGATATTCTTGTATAATGTAGGTATGAAATGTGTATTAAGAGTTATGAACATAACCTGAAATTATGACTACCATGTGTTTACCAGACAAGTCTGGGGAGGGAATAAACCAGTCTTGCAAAGACAAACGACAAGCTGACGCCTCTAGCCAGGTCTCATCAAAGATGATGGGCAATCACCTGTCAAGTGGCCATGCTTTGGCAACAAGAGGGAACAGGAACAGATTGATCTGCATTTTAGCAAATAACAGCATGGAACCTCTTTCACCACAAGACTCTGTGTCTCCGTCCTCACAGCTGGAAGGAACTTTGTCTAGAGGTAACCCTCAGGAAAACACATTTCCCAGGGTAACTGGACTATAAAAATGAGGGGCAAAAGCACCCTAGGCTATCTCTCCTTATCTCTCTATCATCTAAGAAGACAAAGGAACCAGCTCTTTGACTTTGCAGGAGTTCCTGACCTGAGAATTTGGTCAGCAATGTTGCTGGGAACCTGTAGTAAGGATTTTACCCTGAACCAAGTCTAGCTGTTGAGTTGAGCTACTAGAAAGTGTTTTTATCTTTATTTCTCTTGTAACCATTTCTGACTTCAATACCTTATTGTTCTACTCCCTTAAAATCTTTGTACATAAATACCTTTTTGTTTTGTTTTAATCAAAACTAATCCAGTGTTGTATTTAAACTGAACTGTGGGTAATGCCAGTTAAAGTAGCAAACTGTTGCATATTGACCCTTTATGAGGCAAGGGACCTCTAACATCTGAACTGCCCAGGAGAGGGCTGGACAGTGCAGATTACACATTTTGGGGAACATTCGGGTCTGGGAGTGTGTTGGGGTCACCCTGCAGGTAGTAACCAAGGCTGCTGGAAGCCAGAAGGTGGTTGGTGTGTTGCTAACAGGCTGCTAGGATCAGAATGCTAGACTGGGGATGTAGCTACATGCAGACACTCGGGGTGTGACCTGCATTCTGTTAGGCTGTGAGTGGCCCAGATTGGAAGCTACAACAGCAAAGCATTGTGAGGCCGCCAGGGTTATGGGGCAGGTGGTGACACAGCCTCTCTGGTCTGAATTGCAGAATGTGACAATCATATAATTAGGCTGCAGGGCTTGCTGCTAGAGGAAGCTGCGGCCAAAAACTTGGCAAGATTAAAAGGGTTTGGACATTTAGCGGATCAGAAGACTGTCTAGAGTTATGATAAGAATTTTGAAAGGGATATTTAACTTCATACCACCTGCCCCCACTCTGCTGCTGGAGGCAGGTGGTATGACTGCATTATGTTTACTCTAGCAGGGTTTTTTATTTGTTTGGGCGTGGGAGGGGTGGTTTATTGGCCTAAGTTTAGAGTGTGTGTGTTAGGTGTATCTGCCTCTCCCACTCCCTCTCTAAAGTCCTTTGCTAAACTCCTATGTTGGTTAGCTCCTCTGGTCGCTTAGAAGCTGCTTTTCAAACCCCTGTTCTCCCTGTGTTAGCTCTGCCCCCTTGGCAAAAGATCCTAAATGGATGAAGGATCAAAGGATGGCAGGCTAGAGCCTAGTTAGGAAGCTCTCAGCCTAGCCTAGCAGGCCTCTAGGCTCAGCACACCACCCCAACACAGACCACACTATAAACTTCAGTGAAGCAGGCACTCAACAAACTAACAGACAACACACTCAACCCAAGGGTCACGTGGTCAGCCCTCCATGCCCTGGAGAACTCCCTCGGAGAACTCCATTTGCTAGCGTCATTGTATGTGGCATGCAGAAATGAAAGTTGTTAAAACAAGAAAAAAGTGACAAAATCACACAAATGTGAGTTCTATCCCCCTTCCCTTCAACATTAGTCTGCCAAGTATAAGAGCACACTGAAATGTATTCTTTCCTACATCGATGGCACAGACTGCTCCATACCAGTTATTGGAGTACAGTCCCTGACATCACCTTTCGTTGGAAAACTGTAATATGGAGTGCAATTCCATACTTTAGAAATGTTTTAACTGTTGACGAATGATGCAAAGATCTAGGGACATGCTTGGCAATGTTTATCTGGAAGCCTGGCTCGAATAATTGGCTTGTAACATGTTTCTATAGCAGCACAGGGCTCCAGGCTCTTTAGATCCATCAGCCCAGCCAACGATTCATTCAACACACACACATAACCCTGGTGGCTGCTGGGTTTTACTGTGAATTTTTTAATTCTACATTTGTGTGGGAGAGGGAAGACAGCTGCGAACTCACAAGAACTAAATCCAAACTGAACATGGGAAGTCCCCTTCAGAAAAGGGAATGATAAATACATGGGAATTTTGCTCAGGTAAAAACTGAATAAGGATTTCAGGAACTGGTCCTGTCTCTGAAAACCATCTTGTAAATAATAAGAGGGCTCGAAAAAGAACTAGATAAGTTCATGGAGGATAGGTCCGACAATGGCTATTAACCAGGATGGGCAGGGATGGTGTCCCTAGCCTCTGTTTGCCAGAAGCCGGGTATGGGCAACAGGGGATGGATCACTTGGTGATTACCTGTTCTGTTCATTCCCTCTGGGCACAGGCACCAACTTTCCTTGGCGCTGGTGGTTGCTTGCACCACCCACCACCCCGTCCCCACCCCAAGTCCTCCCCCTCCCTGCCCCTATTGGACCCCTCCCCAAATCCCTACCCCGACCCCACTTCTTCCCCGAGTGCGCTGCGTTCCTCCGCTTCCCCACTCCCTCCCAGCGCTTGCTGCACGAAACAGCTGTTTCGCGGCGCAAGCGCTAGGAGGGAGGGGGTAGAAGCAGGACGCAGCGGTACGCTCAGGGGAGAAGGCGGAGGTGGAAGTGAGCTGGGATGGGGGGGGCAGGTTGGGTTGGGGAGCTGCTGGTGGGTGTAGAGCACCCACCAATTTTTCCCCATGGGTGCTCCAGCCCCAGAACACCCACGGAGTTGGAGCCTATGCCTCTGGACACCTGGCATTGGCCACTGTCGGAAGACAGGATGGGCTATATGGATCTTTGATCTGACCCAGTATGGCCATTCTTATGTTCTTATGTAACACTATTATAGCTGGCATTACCAGCAGTGCCTATGGTTAACGTTGCTTAACACTTTCCAGTATGTGATCCTGTTTAGTTGCTTAAAACCTTGCTGAACTTGAAAGTTTCCCAGGGCGAGCATCTGCCTCAGACCAAATTTCTTTTTAAAAGTTTCAGAGGAGAAAGAACAAAACAATGCCCATCCCTTGCCCTCCCCATATTAAGTGTAAGAATTGTTTCATTTGGAAGCTCTGGTGCCTGTGTGCTTTGGAGCAGGGACTGGCAGGGGGTCAGACACGTTCCTTTTGCCATTCCCATGAAAATCCACTCAAATCTGGCTAACCCATAAGCAGGGCTGGCTTTAGGCCAATTCAACCAATTCCCCTGAATCAGACCCTGCCCCTAAGAGGGCCCCCCGCCCAAGCCCCAATATGGCGTACCGGCGTGGCGCGGCTTCCCCAGGGGGCAATTTAAAGGGCCTGGAACGCCAGGCCCTTTAAATTGTCACCAGAGCCCCACTGCTGGAGCCCTGGGGTAGGGCTGCGGGGCTCTGGGGGCTATTTAAAAAGTCCGGGGCTCCCGTTGTTTCTACTGCCCCGGCCCTTTAAATAGCCACTGGAGCCCCACCGCTTCCCCAGGGCTCCAGCGGCTATTTAAAGGGCCAGGGCGGTGGAAGCAGGGGAGCCCCGGCCCCTTTAAATAGACCCCGAGCCCCGGGCTGCTGCTGCTACCCGGGTGGGAGAGGGAGGAGGAGGGGGCACTTACCATACAGGGTGGGCTGTACCCGCACCCACTGCCCTGCCTGCACCAGCCGCTGCCTGCAGCCAGCCCCGCACCCCCTGCCCTGCCTGCATCAGCCCCTGTCTCCAGCCAGCCCCGCACCCCCTGCCCTGCCCGCAACCAGCCCCTGCCGCATCCCCTGCCCGCACCAGCCCCGCCCCCCC
>NC_048304.1:56777526-56783780 GCF_013100865.1 Trachemys scripta elegans | reverse complement strand
CCTGTCTCCAGCCAACCCCTGCCGCACCCCCCTGCAGCCCTGCCCGAAGCCAGCCAGCCCTGCACCCCCTGCCCTGCCTGCACCCCCTGCCATGCCCACACCAGCCCTGCACCCCCTGCCCTGCCTGTAGCCAGCCCCTGCAACACCCCCCTGCCTGAAGCCAGCCAGTCCCGCACTCCTCTGTCTCCAGCCCTGCCAACCCATGCTGCTCCCCCCTGCAGCCCTGCCTGAAGCCAGCCAGCCCACCCCACACTCCTTGCCCTGCCTCCAGCCAGCCCCATGTCCAGTGGTGCCCTGCAGTTCCAAGGGCAGTAGCCCTGCACACCTGCTTCAATGAGGGGGTCAGGGAGCAGCTGGGACCCACACATGTGCACACACCCCCAGGGAGTGGTGGGGACCCATACATGTGAAACGGAGCTCATTTCTAGTTCAGGCCCATCTTTTTAACATACATCCGTATTTTCCCAGACATGTCAGGCTTTTTGGTTCTTAAATCGCCGTCCGGGAAACTATGGACATATGGTAACCCTATTGGTACAAAAAATACATACTGTGGCACATCCCTTAAATCAGAACTTTTTACAGGGAACCAGTTGCTAAGAAATTAAAGGCTTTATATAATATATATATATATAATTAGTCATCCCTGCCGGGCCCCCCCAAAAAATGTTCGAATTGGGCCCCACACTTCCTAAAGCCGGCCCTGCCCATAAGCCTCTGAAAGTCATAGTTTGCCCATGCTCAGTAGAGTCACTTTGGCCACTAAGTTCCCAGTCTTCACTGCTGGTCCAGCCCTTAAATAGCTCCTATGGTCAATTGGGCTGCACATTTGCTGTGGGGATGGCACCTGAATATGCTCCAGATGGGCTCCAGGAAGGCAGAACTTTCCCTGCAATTGCCCAGTGCCCACACTGCTAGCAGGCAGTTAGCAGGGAGGAAAAGGTGGCCAGGCTGGAATGCCGGGGAGTGAGGAGCTTGTGGAGGGGAGACAGGGACAGACTACTAGAGGGGTAGAGGAAGGAGGACTGAGACAGATCAGACTGCAAGACACACAGATAGAAGAGGTCAGGTTTGTGGGGGGATAGAGGGCAGAAGGATCTGTAACCATTAGCACAGGGGTCGGCAACCTTTCAGAAGTGGTGTGCAGAGTCTTCATTTATTCACTCTAATTTAAGGTTTCGTGTGCCAGTAATATATTTTAACGTTTTTAGAAGATTTCTTTCTATAAGTCTATAATATATAACTAAACTATTGTTGTATGTAAAGTAAATAAGGTTTTTAAAATGTTTAAGAAGCTTTATTTAAAATTAAATTAAAATGCAGAGCCCCCCCGGACCGGTGGCCACGACCCAGGCAGTGTGAGTGCCACTGAAAATCAGCTCGCGTGCCGCCTTCGGCAGGCGTGCCATAGGTTGCCTATCCCTGCATTAGCACATACTCTCCTCAGAACCTGGAACTGGATTCCTGTGTCTACATGCTGCTGCTGTCAGTAAGTAACTGAAAACGACCTGGCAAAGCATGTGTATTTGCTAGTGGCTGGTCCACGCAAAGGATGATAACAGAAATAAGTTTTCTTTTACTCAGCTAGCTCATATGGCAGAGGCCTGTGGTAGAATTGAAAAGTTCCAGCCCTACTCATGAACCATGAGAGGGTCCATCTGATTCCATGTTTTTTGTGGGTTATTTTTTTTTAAGTTTGCAACCTTAATGTTTTTAATGTAGGATTTTGCATTAGGGTCTGCAAAGGAGCTCCTTCAGGACGTTTTGTACAGAGAGCAAAACTTTAAGTGCCACTATCTAAAATCAATATTCCCTGATTGTCTTAAAAATTGCTAGGCCACATTAGGGCTGAGTAGATTTGTGATGCATGTTGGGGATCATTTGGATTAGGTTCACAAAGTTTTTTCCCCACCCCCATTGGCTTATTTTAATTAGATTGCTCTCAAATCCACACAGGGGGTTGTTGTCTTGAAAACTGATGTGCGACAGCAGGGCTGAGGGGGAGAACACCCAATTAAATTAATGACCCATTTCACACTTTTTAAAAATCACAAAGTACCTTTTGGTGTAGCAATGTTATGGGTCATGTTTGGTTCTGTGTATCTACCTTCTGTTCTGAGTCTCTGGGATGCCCTGAGGACTTTTTTTTCTTCTCCAGTGGAAGTTGAAATTCTCACAAAAACATGACTCCAGGAGCTGGAGCTTTAAGAACATCAAATATCACGAGATGCAAGATAAAAACTATAAGCTGGCAACACTTATTTATCCTTTGTATCACTATTAGCTCTCACAACAACTTTGAGATCTGCTAGCACAGTACTGCAGGAACCTCCTATAGATCCCAGTTCATATACTAGGGAGGTTCCAGCCCTACTCATGAACCATGAGAGGGTCCATCTGATTCCATGTTTCCAGGCCAGGGAGATCCTTCAGTCCCACCCACTGATCATCAGCACCTGGAGCCTTAATTATAAAGACTGACTTCAGCTGCAAGGGATCAGAGTGAGGATTACTGAAGCATTGTTGTGAACTCAGTCTAGGGAGGAGAAGTGCTGCCTCCAGGACAGCCTGGATGACAGCAGCCTGAAAGAGATCTATAGGAAGCAGGTCAGTTGGGGTTGGCAGTGCCTGTAGTTGCTGCCACTGCCCTGAGCCAGGGCCTGTAAGAGCAGGCAGACCCCTGAGGTAAAGCGCTGGAGTCCCTGGGGAAGGGAGCAAGGGAATCGTGCTGGGAAAACAGCTGTTTAGGAGGCATTCTGCAGGGCCCAGGCTAGGGGCAAAGCAACAACCTTTTGAGGAGCCTAAGAGGGGCAGAAGAATTATTAGTTTGGATATATTATTTGGACTTATAATTGGAGCTTTGTCACCACGGCAGGGGATTGAACTTTTAAGTGACCTAGCCAGAGGCCCAGGCCAGGGAGACCCAGGCAAGGGCAGGGCCAAGGAAGTGGCTACCAGCGGCCTGTTACAGATGGGGACCCTGGTAATGCCCTGAGTAGATATGAGGGGTGCACGTGAGGTGAGGGTGTGTTATAATACACCCTGTGATGGAATGCAACCATGTAGTCACAGCCCACAAACTACTGTAATTATTAGGGCCCTACTAATTTCTCGGCTGTGAAAAACAAGTCATGGACTGTGAAATAAGCCCTTCCCTATGAAATCTGAGATCCCCCTGCTGCTGGGAGCACCCTAGCCAAGGGGCTCCTAGCTGCAAGTCCCTCCTGGGCTAAGAAGGGACAGGACTTGTCCTTCCCCTGCATGGCTGCTCTGGGGGAGGTGAGGGGAGATCAGACCCACCTCAGGGTATCTTTAGGGTTGGGACCCCCACAGTTACAACACTATGAAATTTCAGATGTAAACATCTGAAAATGTGAAAGTGACCAATTTCACAACCCTCTAGACACAAAATGGATCAGAATGGACTGTGAACTTGGTAGGGCCCTAGTAATAATCTTTGTACCAGTTATACCATGTGAGCTATCATGTGAAAACTCCTACCTTGCTGATCATGGTAAAATGTATGTAGCGACGTTAAGTGTATAAAGTTGTGAGCATGAGCTGCAATCATGACTGAAGTGTGTTTCCCAGATAGGTCTGGGGAGGGACTAAACCAGTTTCCCAAAAACAAAGGGCAAGCTGATGCTCCAGCCAGGTGTCAACAAAGCTGATGGCCCATCACCAATCAGGTGGCCATTCTTTGGCAAGAAAATGGGGGCAGAGACAAAGTGATCTGCATCTTAGCAAAGAAAGAGCATGAGGTCTCCTTCCTCTACCAGACCTCCTGTCTCTTGGTTCCCAGCTGGAAATGCTTTTCAAAGAGGGACTGAAACTATAAAAAGGAGCAGCAAACACCCCAAGCTACTCCTCCTCTTTCTCCCTGCCCATCTCACTCTTAGCACCTGAGATGACAAAAGAAGCTGCTGTTGGACTCTGGGGGAGGGGTCCTGACCTGAAAGTTTGGCCAGTAAAGCTGTTGGAAGCATGTGATGAAAAACCTGGCTTTGCAGTTTAAGCTAGGCACCCGAAAGCATTTTTATCTTTATTTTCTTGTAACCGTTTCAGATTTTTAGGCCTCCTTGATTATACTCACTTAAACCTCTCTCTTTGTAGTTAAGAGACCTATGTTAGTATATAATCCTGCGTGTTTAAGGCCAGATCTACACTACAGACTTATGTCAATATAACTACACTACTCTGTGTGTGAAAAATCCACACCCCTGAGCGATGTTGTTATACCAACCGTAACTAGGATTACCATATTCAAACATTTAAAAAAGAGGACACTCCATGGGGACCCAGTCCTGCCCCAACTCTGCCCCTTCCCCGCCCCTGGCCTCGCCCCAATCCCATCCCTTCCCTGCCCCCATTCCAACCCCTTCCCCAAAGTCCCTGCCCCAACTCTGCCCCCTCCTCTGAGCACCCCGCATTCCCCCTCCTCCCTCCCGCTCTGATCTTGGTTGGGGGTTGCTAAGTGCTTCCCTGCTGCCCACTCGCCCTGCAGCCCCTGCACCCCCCCACCCCTGCAGCCTCTGGGCCCCCCACCTGCCCTGCCCCTTCAGCCTCTATGCCCCTGCCTGCCCTGCTCCTCCTCGCCCTGCAGCCTCTGCACCACACCGCCTGCCCTGCCCCTGTGCCCCCCTGCCTGCCCTGCTCCTCCTTGCCCTGCAGCCTCTGCATCCCCCGCCTGCCCTGTTCCCCCACTCACCCGGCAGCCTCTGCCTGGCGGGGGCTTCGGATGCTCAGCCGCGACCGGGGCAGCGCGGGTCCCTGCAGCCCCGGCACACACTGCACTCCCTGCCCCGCAGCCTCCTTCCTGCCGCGCGGAGTAACGGGGCCACAGGAAGGGTCCCCCAGTGGCCGGGGAGTCCCCGCCCGTGAGGGAAGCCCGAGCCACTGGCTGGGCCCGGCCTCCCCGTGGTCCTACGGGCTCGGCTGGGGCGCGCAGTCCGCCTGACCTCCGGGGGCAGCAGCGGCCCCTTCACCGCCTTCTGTGGCTGCGCCTCCCGAGCTCGCTACAGTGTAGCCGTGCGGCTGGGCTGCACTGCAGACCCGGCGGATCGTGCTGGGGCCGGGCGGACTCTGGCTTATGCTGCCTCCCTATTTCCCCGGACATGTCCGGCTTTTTGGCAATTTCCCCCGGACGGGGATTTGAGTACCAAAAAGCCGGACATGTCCGGGGAAATCCGGACGTATGGTAACCCTAACCTTAACTCTTGGTGTAGACCGTGCTATGTTAAGGGGAGAGCTTCTCCCACTGACATAGGTACCGCCCCTCGGGAAGGTAGATTAACTACGTCAATGGGAGAATGTACACACATCAGCATAGGAACATCTTCACTTAAGTGCTACAGTGGCACAGCTGCCTTGGTGCAGCATTTTAAGTGTAGACCTGCCCTAAACTAGTGTCCTCCATTTAAGGTGTATATTGTTCCCTTAAAGGAATAACGTACTTAATATATTTGGACTATCCAGGAGAAGGCTGGACAGTACAGAATGTATATTTGGGGGAAAATCCAGAACTAAGGGTGTGTTGGAGTCACCCTGCAGCATAACCAAGGCTGGTGAGAGCCAGAGCGTAACCCAAGTGTGGCTGGCAAGCTGCAGTTACACCCAGACACTCTGGGTGTAGCCTGCATGCTGGAAGGCTGTGTGTGAGCAGCCCAGGTGGGAACTACTTCAGTAAGGTATTGTAAGGCACCTAAGGGTATTGTAAGGTGCCTCACTGGTCTGGACTGCACTCTGGTATGTCACTAGGGTGACCAGACGTCCCGATTTTATCGGGACCGTCCCGATATTTCCTTGTTCGTTCCCCTGCGGGACGGGGGGACTGGGGCCTGCTGCCCCCACTCCGGGGCCGCCGCGGGATAGTACCAGCTGGGCAGCAGCCCAGACGCCGGCCAGGGGCTGGGCGCAGCGTGCGCGCTGCTGGGTCCCCGCAGCAGGCCCCGGCTCGGGGGGTTCGGGGACGCCAGAGCTGCAGCCGCGGAGCGCCATGGCCGCTTCCTCCCCCCGCGGCAGTGGGAGCTGCAGCAGCGGCTGCTCCCGAGTCCCGCTGGCTGGGGGGACAACAACAGCCGCCGCCTGGCCCCGCGGGCCGCCCCCCTCCTCGCCCAACCACCCGACTGAGTCCTGCTCGCGGCCAGGCCGGACTCTTACTCACCCCGGCCCCGCGCTTCCCCTGCGTCTCCCGGGCCTCCCTCCAGCGCTTGCGGAGGAAGGGTTTTTTTTTTTTTTTTTTTTTTGCCCCCGCC